>NC_056748.1:254486748-254566748 GCF_019279795.1 Protopterus annectens | reverse complement strand
GCCCATAAACACTCAAAAATGGAAAAATAAAAAGCAGTCAGACCACCAGGCCAAGTCACACTTTAATAAAACCACAAATAAAATCCAATATACATGAGCGTTTTTAGGTCAAGCCCTTCATCAGATAAATTACACATCCAACAACACAAATTTAAAATAAAACATTAACTAATCATATCTCAGTATTGCACTCTCCTCCTTTTTAGGGCAGTGCTTTAGAGAAGGAGCGCAGATACATTATTTCCTGGAGACTGCTGATCAACAGAAACCCTAATAACTGCTTCATAGGTGACAGCTTGGAATTTGTGCTTATATTCTACTCCTGGTTAGAGAAGGAGCAGAGTGTGTTGATTCCTGACTGTTTCTGGTTGGGCAGGCTTGACTCTTTTTGGCTGGGCAGTGAGTGTCTGTGCGTGATGCTCCTGACTGGTCTTGTTGCTATCCAAGACATCTACTAGGAAAAGGCTACAATAAGCATACAGACCCTTGCATCATCTGGGGCAAGACTGTGGATCAGCAAACAGGCTGTGGCCTGCTTCTTATCTTGAAGCAAATGTTTTGCTTCTGGTGAGAGAAGAAGCAAGGAAATCAGCAGAGTGAAGCTGTGGTGAGACCAGCACTAGTAGTAGCCAGGCAGTAGACATTCATGACTCCCCTCTTTTCATCATTCTTGACAACACAATTCTTTATTTTCAGAAAATACTGCTTGATTTATTTCTAATTTCAGAATATCTGCCTGAATACTTCACCCTTAAATTTTCAGGATGTACGTTTTAGTTTCCCCTCAAGTGTTTGGCAGTGCCCTGTATAGACACAGACACCTTGAGTGACATTTTTCATATAAAAGTACAAATAAAATTTCAACAATACCTAGTTGAACACAGGACAACAAGTTTGTAGTGATAAGCGCTGTCTCCAGAGTTGCAAACCGGATACTCCTGACACTGCTTTATATTCTCACTCCAACTGTCTAATCAATAAAAAAGTGTGTGTTGCCATGGATACGAACTTTCCTACTATCTCCATTATCAGCTTGGTGGATATGGGCATCATGAGACAATGTAGAAATTGCCTCATGTCTACTGACAGCCAGTTAATTGTAAAACAAACCAATATGGTATGTGAGAGATGTATTTACACAATGTCACTGGAGGCGAAACTCTCACATAAAAGTGTTGCTAATGGCAATAAGGCTGTCAGTAGTACACATGCTCCACCCATCACACACAATTCAAAGCAGACATATAGACCCACATATGCTCAGGCATTTAAATGCAACCTTCCTAAACCCCAAAGACCTCCTAGATGACGTAAACATAGCAAATACCTTCAGCAGCCCTGAATGCACTCTTTCAAAATAACACCCACATCCACACATAGAGCCACATCTCATGGAGCCTGTATTTCTAAGCCCATAAGGCAAGCCACCACACAATCCAACATACTGATCATTGGACCCTCCATCCTGAGACAAACTGATGCCTCTCTCACCAGGCTGAGTAAGGAGAAAGTCATGGTCAGTTACTTATCAGGGACCAGTATCTGTCACATTGAGCATGCACTCAGGTTATTGGACCACAAATACTAGTAAGACTCAGTCATAGTTCATGTGATTGCAAATGACCTAAGACATACCAACCTATACTATATGAAGCAACATATCATGGAGCTCTCGGAATATGTGTCTCAGGCTAATATGAGCCTCGCACTGAGCAGCATTTTACCTTCTCCAAGGATAATGCCACAATACGAACAAAAGATGACTGACTTTAATAGTTGGCTTACTTTCTGGTGTCACTCTAAGAGGCTGTGATATTTGTTGGCATGGAAGGAGATGGTCAACAGACCACACTGCTTTGTCAGGGATGGTCTGCATCTCTCCCCTCTAAGCTTTCAAAGAGTAGCTAAAACATTGTCTTCTCTCATAGTGCCTCTTTTAGGCAATGCCAAACTGAAAGTACTTCCAACATAGCAAATCAAAACCAAGAACATCTAAATGTATTATTGCTCAATGCTAGGAGTCTAGACAAAAAACTTCACTCCCTAGAAGCTCTATTTACCCTAGAGAATGCTGATGTCTGTGCAGTCACTGAGACATGGTTTAAAGCTGTGCATAGCACATTGACAGTGCAAGATTATAATGCCTCCCACACATTTAGACCAGCTACTAGATAGAGACTAAAGGTGGAAGTGTCTCCATTTACATAAAAAAAATATACCTCAAGGCTGTTCAAGCAAGGCAATGCACTTGTGCTACTCCATGTTCAAATCACCATTGACAAAATCCAATACCACTTTCTTGCAAGCTAAAGGTCCCCCTGTATGACCCAGGAAACCCATGCCATGTATTCAAACTTACTGGAAACACTCACCATCGATCCCAATACCATATTCATGGGTGACTTTAATTACTCCACTGTTAAGTGGGAATCCTATATGACACCAAACATATAAGCATAGAGATTCCTAGATTTTGTAAATACAAACTCTCTGGGCCAGATTGTCAATATGCCAATCAGGGGTGCAACCATACTGGAAATGGTCCTCACTAACATGGGAGAGTGCTGCACACCCCCCTACTGTAATGTCTCCCCTGGTAAGGTCAGACTACAAAATGGTCTCCTTTGAAGTAAAAATAAGAGCTGGACCCCCAGCTAAACCTGGAATATTCAGGAACTACTCTAAGGCTAACTTCCTGCTATTAAGTGATAACGTGGCAAGATTTCACTCCTCCATAAACCATGAGAACACTGCTGCCTATGCAGAGCTGTTCACAGAAATCCTATACAAGCATGTTAATAGCTGCATAGAGGCCTCTGTACCCATCCAGAAGTATAGAACTGACTCAAAAATCAACCAACCCTGGTGGAATCACAAAATCAATAGGCTGTATAACAGAAGGAAGAAAACTATGGCAAAAATTAGGAGGTGCAGTATCCAGCAAGATAAAACCACTCTCATCAAATTAAACGAACAACTCAGAGGACAAATAACGTCTACCAAAGCCAACTTTGAGGTATATTTGGCCTCACACTTACTATTTGGATAACAGTAATATTACACGTAAAACTGGTCACTGTTTGGGAAGGGCCATATAGTAGCTGATATTAGTGGTTTGTGGCAGTTGGTACTACCTTATAGTCGGGGCAGAAAGAGGGCACAGCTGAAGAACCTGTGCCAGCCTTCCCCAGGAGTGTCTGTGTGTTTGTATATAAATCAAATCTTAAAGGGAGCGTGTGTCAGCTACTTGGGCAGGGACACAAAGCACTGGTTGGACAGAAAGGGTGCTGGAGGTTTTAGCTTGACCACTAATTTGAAATCTGGACCCTATAGCTGTGCCAGTGAGGAGTCTTATTGGGGATCTGGACAGAAAGGGAAAAACCAGCCCCAGACTGACTGTGATCTCTGTGTGCTCTTAAGAGGGAATTGTACTTTACTGTGTGTGTACTTGTTATCCCCCCCCATGTGCATGCCCCTTTCTGGTGTTAGTGGTGAGGACTGAAGCTCCTTGATTACTGGACCAGTGGGTCAGTGTGCAGGTGTCATGGTACTAAACTCTCCATCAGATGTTCATGGCTTGAACATATGTTTACTTCTCTTTTACAAATACTTTTTTACACTGAATATTGAAGAGTTGCTTTAAGCTGGTCCAGCATTCACTCCTTTGTATAAGTGACATAATTCCACAAGGTAATCTGGTATAGAAGAGATTGTTATCTACATGTGTCTACAACACCTTTCTCTTTTTCACACAATGGCAGAACTGGCATGACATATATACTAACAGAAATCAAGTTATACATACTTCTCACTTTACTGACAGTGCTTTCACTACCAGATTAAGAACTACAGAGACTTAGGTCTTATTTTGTCTACAAACCCTTAATTAAAATCCTAGAACTCATTAACTTGGTTGTCTTTTATCAAATGCAAATCCCGATATTGTTTATTTCCAAACTCTGACTTATTTCTGACAACTGTTGCTATTACTGAAGATAGCAGTATTAAAAAACTGATGCAAGTGACAAAAAGTTTGCAGGGCGAGTGGACTGCAGGAAGGGAAGACGCCAATGGTCAGTGACATTATGGGCTGTAGTCCAAATCCTGTTGCACATAGAAAAGTAGTCATTTTTTTTTAAACGACTTGACTGATATCTACTTCGGTTTACCTTTGAATGTGTGAAAGCACATTCATCGAAACGTGCACTTTCGTCGAAACGTGCACATCCGCGAACCATTTACGCGAAAACCGAAGCACCAACTTCCTGAAATGTCAAATAAATATCGACTTTCGACATTTCCGATCACTCCACAACCGAAACAAGTGCTGCCATGGGTCAAAAAGGGGGCGAGATTTTGGAATTTGGCGCTTCAGTTTTCGCAGTTTCGGAATTTCACGGTTTGCAGTTCATGGCAGCAGTTTCGAAGATGTTGCCATCGAACATTCAAAGGACGTACTTCTAGAAGTGTCATACTAGATGCATGGGATGTCAACCCCTAATAAAATATAGCTATTCTTGGACCTGATATTTTGGCAAATCCTTGTAAATTAAGGCTTTCAAGACAGGGTATGCCAGAAATATAAGAAGCTGCAGATAATGAGTCAGCTAAATAGTTTTGGTTAAATGGGTTGCTTTACCTATTTTCTTCTTATATACATTCACCATTTGAAAACATTCACAAATGTTTGACTACTCATGCTGTGTAGACATTCTTGATTTCAACAGTACACATATCATGAACATTAATACTGGTGATTCATGAGTAACTTGTGCTGATGAGGATATGTGAACTGTAAAGTACAGTATAGAGGCTGAAGGAATTTTGTATGATATATATGGACTTTCTTTTATGGAGTACACTCTTATTATCTATAAGCTAAATAATAGTGTAATTGATACACTTTATACTTCTCCTACAACGTCAGCTGATGAAGCACAGCATCAAGAGATGTTTCAGTTTTTCTGCAACCGAGCCCTGTTCAAACTGCATGATTTATTAGAGAAACTTAGTAAAGCAGGCACTTATTTTCTGATTTCAGTTGCATATAAATATGGTACTTATTTGGATGCCTTTCCACTGATCCCTTTCTCCATTTTCCTTACTGTTTCATTCAGTGTAGAGTTATGAGGGTCTGGAGCCTTGAGCTGCAGGAAACAGCCCTAGATGTGAAACCAGTTCATCACAGCTAGCGTGCAGTCATACAACCAGTTCATCACAGCTCACATGAAGCCATGCCTGCAACACTGATCGAAATGAACACATACTTCTAAATAATTGTAGTTCTGACAAGAGTACAAGCACACATCATGTCAGTCTTGTACTCCCCAATATCCCTAGTGCAATGGTTGCAATCTTACCCCCTCCTGGAAGGTGGAGTTGTTATGGCAAGTCTCACTAATATCCCTTAGGATAGGTTAGCCAGCACTCTTTAACACCATTTCCCAGGTCCTCCATAATCCTGTCAAGTAACAGAACCCAAATTATCTGGGACATAGTTAGGACCAAAACTCTTTGTCACAGAAACAGCTATTAAATGTTATCTAAAAATAAGACAGAGCAGTGTGAGATACATCTTTTCCATGGGAATGTTAATGGTCATATTCAGAATGTGTGAAATCTGTATTACAAGTAATTGTGGGGAGCTTATACAACTGATTGAACTAAGGACGCTAGAGAGAACTTATCATTGATGTAAAATATGATTCACTTCATAATAAAAAACACAATCATTGAGTTACAGAGTTTTAAATATTCTGGTATTTATATCTTAAGCAATTGTTAAGTACAAATGGCCTGTAATGCAATAAAGACTGTTGTCCTTAAGCAGTGACAGATATTTTATGGGGATGCAAAAATTAGCTACCAGGTTATATGGTATAATTAAGCTTTACAAGCTATCAAGTTGTAGCTTGCATTCATATTTACTCTGCAAGAAAAATGCAAATGGAATTTGCCTTTGGAATCATTCCGTACATTCTACAGGAAAAAGTGCAAAATTATTATAGTGACTAAATATGCAATGGAAGATTGTTATAGCTCTGTGACTCGGTGCTTTTTCTTAGGGCTGTGAATTCTCAGCAATTTGGTATCCTTCTGAAAAGTACACACTTCATCAAAGAGCTTATTTGAATGATTTCTCTGGCAAATTAAATCAATTAATATAAAGGAGTCTTTAACAAGCCATATGTTAGCATACTGTTTGCTAACATTGGCACTCTGTACTATCTTTCATTAGGATCATTTGGTGCGGGTCATTTCAGTTAATACCGATCAAAATGAACTTGTGGATGGAGTGACGTGCAAGATGGAAAGAAAGCTAAGGCTACACAGTTAATTCCTAGCACATTTTGATTATATAAACTGCTCGTCTACACAATATTAATGAGAGGGTATAATGCAAACAGATGGTACCTCTCATTAAGCAGCATAAGCAAACACATCTAATGTGAGGAAGTGGCAGGCATGTTAGAGATGGGAGGGCTGGCAAGATAACGGGAAGATGAAATCAGCTCTTTTTGCGAAACGAGTTAAAATATAGTGCGTTTTAGGTAAAAAAAAAATGTAGCTAAAACCAGGAATAATAATAATAATAATCTTGCATAAGATTCATATGCCTTAAATGTTCTTTTTAGTTTGCCACTGCATTTAAACAGCGCAAGTATGCTGCAGACAGAAAATTAATTGTGATTCTATTTAATAGCAGAATTGATGCTTTTAATGAAATTTAAAAAGACTTGTACTGTAGGTATCACTTATGAGATAAAAATGGTTGAGATATGAGTGTGTATCAAGAGTGTTGTTTTTCTTTTGATAAATTTTTTGTATTACTTTGCTCCACTGGATTTTTATATAGACAGTGCTGGGATGCTTAAATCTGAAATGGCATTATTTTTATTTACACTTCCAACAGTGTGACTAAAACCACCACCACCAATTTTGTTTTGATAATTGATTTGTGTTGCTAGATTTTAAATAGTCATTGCTGGGATCCTCAGAAGTGAAATGCTAATATTTTCATATTTTCATACATACTTTTAGCAGCATGAACAACAACAAAAGTTGACCTAAGTGACAGACATCAGCTCCCCTTAAGAGTACTTTGGCATGATCCCTCAAAAGGGACAGTATATGAAAGAACTGCATCTCTCAGCCTGGGCATTTGAATTAAAATGATGAAAATGTAAGGACCTGAAACTGAAAAATTTTGTTTAACCTATAGTGTTACTTTGGACAAAACTATAATATAATGGGCATCGTTTTCTTATAGACCTATAAATAAAGGAATTATGTGACTGAGGTTTACAGATTCCAAATGTGAAATCAGAGGTATAGTGCATTTGCCTGTAGTACCACTTATAAGTTGTGGTACCATGTGAATCCCTCACCTTCATGACCAGTTTCTTTGTAGATTGAAATGGTAACTGCAATCTTGTCACTTACAGAAACTAAGTTCCACTTCCTTGTTATTTTGTGCTACTATCCTGTCCCTTACTGAAACAAATTTCCACTTCCTTGCTACTTTTTTGCTACTATCTTGTCATTCACACAAGCTAATTGTCCTTCCTTGGTATTTTGTGCTATCAGTAGTAATTGGTCTGTTTTGCTAGCAAGACTAACAGAAACTTAGAAATACTAATGACTGATGATCATGTACTTTATTTCTTCATCAAACAGCCACTGATTTATTAACTAACATAGAACTGTATAATAACTGCCTGGAAAATGTTATCAGTCACTGGACACATCACCTCAATCCATGACCATACAGCACAAAGCCTTAGTTCCTTGCTCTTCACTAAGCATTATGTTAAAAATTCTCAAGACTTAAAATATGTCCTTTCTCCAGAAACACATTATTCAATCCATTTAAAAAAGGTCCTGGATGAAATGAAATGCACCATTTTACAGTGCTATCTGTCATTGTTAATTTTAAGATGCCTGTTCCAGACTATCCCTGTGATACAAAAAGCCTTAGCATGCAGCAGAAGCCTTTACTCTGAAGGTTTTCAGAGTGCAGCAAACCCAAGCAATTCACAGACCTCTCTCTCACTACAAAGGTATGCAGGCACTAGCCACAGCATGCACAGAGATCTGCTGGCAATGCCACATGCATATGTGGCTGCTTGTGGGGAGTGTTTATTGGCACTTAACTGTATCACCATAGCATAGCTGAGCAATTAAATGGCCCTACAGTATGTTTATGTGACAAGGAAGAAAAAGTGCATGCTGTCTTTTAACATAGAGTGACTGTCAGTAGGTACCCTAAAAACAATCTGTGTGTGTGTGTGCATGCGTGCGTGCGTGTGTGTGTGTGTGTATGTGTGTGTGTGCGCGTGTGCGTGTGTGCGCACGTGCATGCGTGTGTGTGTGTGTGTGTGTGTGTGTGTGTGTGTGTGTGTGTGTGTGTGTGTGTGTGTGTGTGCGTGTGTGTGTGTATGTATACGTGTATGTGTGTGTGTGTGTGTGCGCGCACGCGCGTGTGTGTGTGTGTGTGTGTGTGTGTGTGTGTGTGTGTGTATGTACTCATACACAGAACAGAGAAGCAGTCAGGTCTGCAGCTTAGGTGCATATGTTTATAAGTGTTTACTAGGCTATTGATCTATGAGGATCTTTAGAAGCCTAGTCAACATTCCCATGAATTTCTAGCCCTTATATTATTAGTACAAATAACACAGAGATGAGCAGAACATTTACATGCTGCCCCCTATTCATGAAGGTCAAGGGTGCTAAGCCAAGGGTGAATTTGCGCTTATCCATCTGTTCGCCATATTTGAGTGTCATTAGAGTAAGAGAAGTACTTTGCTTTATGTGGAGAGGAAGGTACTTCCAAAGAAGTGGTATTTTATGTGATAACATATCTATCCCTCCAAAATGTTTTATTTATGTTGCAAAAGATATTAAGAGATTAAGCAGGTGTTTATGCCCCCACTGGACTTGCAAATTTCCAATGAGTCTGAGAAAACAGGGTCTATTGAGGCTCTGTATGCAAGGCAGAGATCACTCCTTGGCAGCCTGTATGACACAGACAAGAGGAACAAGATTTTGAGATGGTCTGCATAGTTTTTATGATTAAGACCCTTTATTTTTCCTTGTAGGATTAAGCCCCAAAAATAGGGACAATTTTTAAATATTGCTGATACAAATTTAGAAAGTTGCTAGACTAGAAGGCCTTGCATTAATGTGCATTTTCTGAAAGATATGAAATCTAAAACTCTTTAGGTAGTGAATTCAGTCCTTAATGATTTGCCACAAAAATCCAGAAAACCTTAAATTTTATAAGGAACAGACCAAAAATGAGAACACAGATCTGGACACATTCTGTGAAAATCTGGACAGTTGAGAGGTATGAGTACTTAGTTGGAGTCATACTGAATTATATGAAATCAATGAAAAATGTCATACTGAGTGGCACAATACATTGCAGCACTGGACTCTGAATGTCCTAGTTTTTTTTTAAATTAATGGTTATACTGATGTTAAGAAGGACTAGGTAAAACATGCATTGCTTTATATCATGGCGGCAGACTGATGGCAAACTGAGGAACCAGGCAAAAAAATCTAAGCCCGTGCTTAACTGAATTGTTGTATCACTTGAGTAAAGTTATAATCTTTATAATGAAGAACCTAGAGCTTCATGTTCTACTACCTGACAGCAGCACACACAGTTCATTGTAAACTTCCTGTACCTGAAAGTGCATTGACAAAATACATGGTTAATATGTAATGTTACTTTTGCTCTTCTGCATAGGCTTTTTATGGGTCTGCTATATGCGCCCGAGTCTCAGGCACCTGAAGACCACTATCCAGAAGCCAGGACCTGAACATCCTGTAGCCCGCAGGCAGCAGCGGCCTTAGGTCAGCTGGTGCCCTAGGCTAAAGGGCTCCACAGCACCCCCCCACACCACCCAGGTGCCCCCAACCTGGTCTACCTAAACCACATAAATACTGGAAAAGTGTCCCTGCTACAGCGGCGCCCTAGGCGGCCGCCTAGTTGGCCTATGCCTAAGGCCGGCCATGCCCGCAGGGGTTGCTGCTTGTGTTTGAACTTGAAAATGAATTTGGGGAAGGTATAGGAGCCATGCAGACATACAGAGAAACAGTGGAAATGCCGCACCTTACCAGAACATGTTTTTCAAGTTTGAACAAGTTAAGTGTGGCAGCAGTGGGGAAGGAGTGAGAGTGGGTGAGAGTGTAGGTTAGGGATTCAGGCAGTGATCATAAAGGGGAGGGTTATGTATAGAGAGCAGGAGGAGAGCTTTTACATTAGGATGCAGGAAGAGAGTTTAGAGTTAGGGATGGTGGTTTTATTGTTAGTGAGCAGCAGGGGAGTTTTAGATTTAGGGAGCAATCATGGATTTTAGGGTTAGGGAGGGGGACTGGAATTTTACGTATAGGGAGTGATTGCAATTTCAGATTTAGGGAGGAAGAGTAACTTTTTAGGTCTAGGAAGTGAGGACTTAGGTTAGGAACTAGCTGGGAGTTTTAGGGTTAGATGTGTTAGGGCTATATATTGTAATAGGGTATGGTTTTGGGAGGGTTAAGTAAATAAGTAAGATCAGGCTAGTGGGAGTTAGGTCACTTGCCTCTTAGAGCAAGTGGTGGTGAGCAAGTGTCTCATGAGCTACTAGTTTTAGTAGACCCACTTTTTTATAGGTATGACATGCTTTTTAAGGGTAATCATTTCAAATGTTGGGACTCACAACTCTGAGTCCTGACATGCTGAGACAGAAAGACCAAAACTCCAGACGTGCATATATCAAGTGTGAGATTGCCATATCTCAGAATATTCCCTTTTTAACAAGGTATGGTGATCTTGGATTTGACTTATATAAGTCTGGGGGTGGGGGATGGGGGCTTGCCTCATCCCAAATCAGGGGTACGGGAGGTTTGCCCTCTGCTAAAAGGAAGTTTAAAAGAAAAGAGCAGCGTTCAAACTTTACTCTTCTCCTGTATTTTTGGTCCATTTTTTTCTCCCTTTTGGGACTTGGCATTGCAGTTCCTGACATTTGAAGAGGGAACCACTTTTATGGTCAGAAGACAGAGAACATAGGACTGTGCTGTCATGAAGTTAAATACATTAATTCTTTTTCATAGTAGCTCTGTCAAAAGTGAGATATTTTGATTCAGAATGTATAGTAAACCACTGTATGAGCTGTTGTAAACTGACAACTGTCACAATGTTATGTCTTCTATGTTTAGAAACGAAAGTGTATTAGGCCTGTTTACTAGATGTGAAAATGGACATTTCAATATGATATTTTACAGAGCAGTGTTATTTTAACTGGTTACTTCAGAAGCAGTTCATATCGGATATTTAAGATGATTGTTTTCTCAAACAGTCAACACAGGATAATTATTTTATGAATTATTTCATAAATAGTAAATGGAAACATCCCTCAAAGTCAGCATGTCATCAATGAGCTGTTGAATGGTTGGCACATTTTCTAGACACTCCCTAATCAGTAGTAATAACACACACACAAGGATTTGCATTCTGTCAAGGGGAATATGTGTGTGTGTGTGTGTGTGTGTGTGTGTGTGTGTGTGTGTGTGTGTGTGTGTGTGTGTGTGTGTGTGTGCGCGCGTGCGTGTGTCAGAGAGAGAGATTGAGGGTTCTAAGGGGCACATAGGGTCTTTTTATGAACTCCACAAAAAAGTAAAACAAAAAAAAAAATCAAACAGTTTTCTAGACAGGATGACAGATAGTGTCTAGCAATGTAGCTTAAGGCAAAGGACAGTCTATGAGTTATATCCTGTTGACTTGAGTTGATTCCCACAACTTCCACCTGTGTACTCTTGTTACATTAAGTCTTCTGGTGAGAAAAAGTTGCCAGATCACTCATGAGAACATGCATCTATGGAGTAATATGTTAATGATTAAAAAACAATAACAGCAAAGACTGGCATAATATTAAATTCAACAGAAGAGAACAAATTACAAGTTATGAGCACTGTCCCGAACTGCAGATCATGCTTATGAATTAGTTATTTTTATTTCAAAGCCAATAAAATTAAGATAATTAATAAGTTCAACAACATAGTACAAAGGATAGGAGTAAATTTATGATGGTAGACTTTGAAATGAAAATATAAAAACATTAATTTATTAGAAGAAGAATATGTCAGATATGACGGTTTTGTGTGATGTTTGTGTGTGTGTGTGTGGGGGGGTTGTTTTTGTATGTTTAGTGACTCTGTGTGCATGCTTCTTCAAAACTGACAAAGGAGACAAAATCCGGAACCAAAGTAAGACAAACTAGCGAAAAACAAAAATACAGCTTGGAAACACCAAAGCAAATTCTCTCTCAGTTTAATTCTCTTTCAGTTTAATAATTAAACTGAAAGAGAAATAAACTGAGAGAGAATTTGCTTTGGTGTTTCCAAGCTGTCTTTTTGTTTTTCGAAAGGAGACAAAATTGTCACATCAGCAGTATACATCAGGACAGAGCATGATCTGTAATGAGATTATTAAGCAGCTCAGGGCATTAGTCACATCAGCAGTATACATCAGGACAGTGCATGATTTGTAATGAGATTATTAAACAGCTCAGGGCACAGAAATGACAACAGGCTACTGTCTACAAGTAGTGCTGCTTTTCTGATTTGGTGGCGACACTATAGTGCAGCAAAGATTTGAACAGGGACATGGGATAACCAACATGTTAAACTCTGTGCTGTCCATCCTGTATAACCCTTAAATGTAAATGCTTCCATAGATACTATGATAGTCATATCTGTTTTGATTAACCACCCTGTCTCATTAACATGAAAATCTGTTGAATTTATTCAGTTTTGAATTTGAAATATAATTTAAACTATACAGCTAGCTTGTAAATATGCTTCTTAAAAGACAGATCACATACTAGAAAAATGCATAGCACATTGTATTTATGTGTTAAACAATATGTGGCATGTAAGAAGTGGCTGTGTTGGTAATATTTATTTTTCTCATTCTTTCTCTCCTTCTTTTCTTTCTTTTGTTGATTGAAATTGTGATTTGAACACTGATGTCAATTTGTCAACAAAACCGGCAGACGGGCAGTACAGTAATACCATTTCTGCAGGTAACACTCACTGACTGCCAGAATGCACAGGTAGAGTTAGTGATGAAAACACACACACACACACACACACACACACACACACACACACACACACACACACACACGCACACGCACACGCACACGCACACGCACACACACACATACCTTGACAGAATGCGACAATAAATGGAATTGAAACTATTGCCTTAATGCAGCACAAGTTTGATGAAGTACCTGTGCGCTATAAGCTATATTCATATTAGTACTCTACATTTATTAAAGGTTACAATATCACAGTCAAAGGAGGCAGCGGAACACAGCAGTAAAATTCAAGAATTTACTCCCAGAACAAACAGTAAGCGCTTTTGCAGCAGCAGCTGCTTCATCAGACAAGTAAAGATCCAAACTGTAGTACTTTTAAACAGCAAAGCAGCCAATTAGCATGCAAAAACAATTAGGAATTAGAAGATCCCTTAAAGTCACACCAAAAAATGCAGCTCAAAGCTCATTGTATAAACACAAAAACATTTCATTCATAAAAATATATAAAGTATTTCAGTCAACAGCCAAAAAATGCAGCTAAAAAACATGAAAACATTTCATACTTAAAAGCATATAAAACATTTCATTCATAAAAACATTATAAAAGGATGTTTTTCGGAGCCAGAGCTTAACACAGTGAATCTAGTTTATTTAGCCTATTGCATGGTTTGTTACTGTTTCTACATTGGGATGACAACACGCAGGTTACGAGACAGAATGAGGGAGCATCAATATGATATCTCCAGGAGAGCTGAGACTGATGCTCTATCTAAGCACATCATGTTACTAGGTGCTCAGCACAATTTTAAGTTTATGGTTGTTGAAACAGTCAATGTGGGTATAAGGGGGGGGCCCACATAGAACTAAGGTAGAAAGCAAAGAATTGAACTGAATTATTAGAATGAAAGCCAATATGGGGAAAGGCCTCAATAATAAATTTTCTATTAAACCAGTTTTAATGAATAGGCCCTTAGCCAGATAGATATTAATTATGTTCAGTATTTTTATAATGTTTTTATGAATGAAATGTTCTATATGCTTTTAAGTATGAAATGTTTTCATGTTTTTTAGCTGCATTTTTTGGCTGTTGACTGAAATACTTTATATGTTTTTATGAATGAAATGTTTTTGTGTTTATACAATGAGCTTTGAGCTGCATTTTTTGGTGTGGCTTTAAGGGATCTTCTAATTCCTAATTGTTTTTGCATGCTAATTGGCTGCTTTGCTGTTTAAAAGTACTACAGTTTGGATCTTTATTTGTTTGATGAAGCAGCTGCTTCTGCGAAAGCGCTTACTGTTTGTTCTACTGTTTGTTCTGGGAGTAAATTCTTGAATTTTACTGCTGTGTTCCGCTGCCTCCTTTGACTGTGATATTGTATGATTTATTTTTTGGAGGACCAGTTTACCTACACCATAGTCTTTGTTCTTTGTTGTTTATTTATTAAAGGTTACTTAAGGAAACAGGGCAACTTTTCCATTCTGAACACCTTTGTGTGACACCAGCAGACTTCAACTGAAATTCTGAATTTATATTGTGGCCAAAGAATTTAGTGCCAATCTGCAGATTTTGGTGGAAATGCATTTCTGTTCTCTACCATCAGTGTCCTGCCTGTCATACAGTCCATAGCTAGGCGCAGATATCTTGTAATCTGAGCTCTCTATTGTTGGTCCTCTGTATCAGTTTTATTTTAGTTTTTTGAAAGTGATATATTTGGCCATATACCAACATATTGGTGAGTCTATCTTGTTTCACATGGAAGCCAAATACTTTTCTGTGCAGATGACATCTATGTTCACTGAATAGTATCTGAAACATGAAAGGAGTCTGCTTTGAAATGCTGTTATGGGATGATTAAGGTGCTTCTATAGCATTTAGAATGACACAGTCATAGCTTCAGATGGACGCAAGGTAACTTCTTAAAGCCTCTTATCAGGAATTTAAAAAAAGTACTGTACATTCACAATAAAGACCTAAGATAATTATATTTTTTTACAGTTTCTGTTTGGAAAGAAAAGAAAGGGTGTGAACAATCAATTCTACATGTGCCTAAACTTTGCCATAGCTTCAAACAGCATTGTGAATTTCTTGTCCCATGTACCTAGAATCAACTATTTAATAAACTATGGTAGCTCTTAGGACTGTAATAGTAATACACTGTTTTGAGTCAATAAACAGGAAATCATGGGTTAGTGGAACTCAGTATAGTATTTGCTTGCCAGTGGGAGTGCCAGATGTAGATACATGTCAGTTGCCTGCTTTAGATCCTAAGGCCCACTGTGTTTCCCCATTTTCCTATATATTGAGATTATCCTGTAATCAGAATACTCTGGGAAAATTATGCTAAAGTGCTTTATAACATTACTGGATGGTCTCTCCCTCTCAATCCTTTTTTATTTCTATAAATGCATATCTGCCATAGAACTTTATGGAAATTCACAGTTTATGCATCATATCATAGGATCATAGACTCATAGGATCATAAGAGGGTACTAGGCTAATGGTCCCAGTGCCCTTACAAGCCTAGCCAAGTTCAGTCTGTGCTCCCAAGGGTGCCTGGTTCAAGCAGACACTAAAATTAGCACCAGCTGCTCCTGTCCAAGAGGGACAAAGGTGGAACCCCTGGGTGAATTTCTGGTTACCCATCCAATCATCCAAATAAACTTAACTAGGGCCAGATAAGGACCTTATAGGATCATAGGAGGATACTAGGCTAATGGCACCAGTGCCCTTACAAGCCTGCTTCAAAAATGATGATTCTTAAAGATGGTAAGATTGCATCTACTAGGACCCATCAAATGAAGAGCTCCAGAAAGTGCTGGTCAAATTAAAGAGAGAGGCGTGGCCAGAAAATGGGACCTTACTCAGATTAAAATGGTTTAACCAGGCTTAGATTTGGATGTTACCCAAGGGACATGTTATCTGTGAACAAGTAAATGATAGCAAAAAAAAAAAACAAAAAAAAACCAAATAGCTCTGGAAACCACAAGTAGCTGATTTTATTGCAAGTAGTTGTATGCAACAACACACAAAATAAAATAACCACTTTCACAGTTTACAACTGCTTCCTCAGGCATCAAGATACATATGCTACAAAATGTAATATATACTAATTCAAAAAACAATTAACCAATAGGATTAGACAAATCAGTAAACAATGAAATGCAGAACTGCCTATCATGTTATATATAAAAACAGTATAAAGTCAATATAAAAACAACATAAAACATAAGAGATATATTCAAACAAATCCTTTAGTTAATTTTATTGTGTAGATCTTTTAAAACTGGCTTGATGCTGAGTGCATTATTTAGCCTTGGTGGAAAGTGAGATCTAAAATGGACTATCCATTTAAATTCATCTTTCTCAGTCAAAATCTTATCATCACCCCTTAAATAAGTAGGTATTACCTGTAAAATCAAAACAAAAAGTGATGGTCCGTACCCTCAGTTAAAATGTATCTATACAATGCATTTGTAGTTTTCTGTCTTTAATTTCGGATATATGGCTACATATCCTGTTTTTCAACATCTGGTTAGTTTTGCCTATATAGAAGGCAGGACATACAAAGCATTTAGCAATATATATTAAATCTTTGTGTTACAGTTACCATATGCCTTTAGAAAATATTTTTTATTAGTTAGGAGATGAATAAATGATGTTTCCGTATATATATATATATATATATCTATATATATATATATATATATATATATATATATATATATATATATATATATATATATGCAGAAACTACATCTATTACATGGTGATGTACCATTTTTCTGGGTTATATATGCTTTAATTTTGACTTGATCTTTGTAACATAACTTAAGTTTCGATGAAGGTTCTTTCTTAAAACAAAATTTAGGGCGCTCATGATAAATATCTCATAACTCAAGTACTTGTGAGGGCATCAGCCAGTATTTTTTAACAATATTTATGATGGCAGATGTTGAAGAATTATATGACATCACATATCTACATCTTGAATTAGATGGTATTTTCTTATTTGATTTACTATGAACTTTTTCCTGGAATGTGTTTGAAAAGATAGGTGGAAAACATTCTTGTCCCTGTTTCATAACTGTATTCTTTATATATTGCACTTTCATTTTGTCATAGCCTCTATAACAAAAGTTGACCTCCATCTGTTCCAGTTGGTCAGCTAGTAAAACGTCTTGAGTATTAAGCCTATAAGTGTGGATCATTTGATTTTTGACTATATTGTCAAACATAAATTGAGGATGAATGCTATTCCTAGCAAGATATGTGCATTTCTTTACTATCTTCTTATATAAGTTGGTATCTAACCTTCTTTAACATTTTTATTAATAAAAGGATCCAATGCCAGCATGGACTGAAGAGAAATAACCAGACTGAGGTAAAATAGCAATATCACATGATACAGCAAATTTAAATAATATCGTATTCAATTTATCCAGTTACAAATTAAGCGAAATAGAACTTAAGATACTAAACAAAGGACTTAATTATGTACCTACAGTTAATTATGACGTTGCAAAAATCTTGATAGACTTTAAAGTTTTTATTAGAAGGTTACATTTAAATATGTTTTTAATAAGATGCCCCATAATGTACCAAATACATACATTAGGAATAACATATATATTCCTCCTTCGAATAACGTTGCCTCAGCTTTCAAAATGATGGTTGAAAATGAAATATACAGCCTATTCTTAGGAGAAAAAGTACAACGTTATTATAATTTGACTAAAGATGAACATAATGCTGTTCAATTCTTATATTTTAATGATAATAGTGTTATAAAGCCTGCAGATAAGGGAGGGGGTATTGTTGTTTTAAATAAACAGTACTGCATATATACTATGGTTAATATGTTTGTTACACATGATTATTAAAGGATTACAGAAACTGATGTTCATAATATGTGCACTTCTATGAGAGAGCAGATACTGAATATGCAACAGCTAGGATGTGTTTCCTTATAACTGTATGAATATTTAAAGGTAGATAATCCTATAACTCCTTTCATTTACGGAATACCACAGATACACAAATCTCTGTCTGTACCACCTTTTCATCCCATAGTATCATCAAGAGGATAGGTCACCAAACCCACATCTAAGTACTTAGAGGGCTACCTTAAACCAGTATTAGGAACCTCTACTACCATTATAAAGGATAGTTCTGACTTTCTTGGACAACTTTATGAATGGACACAAAACAACAGCCTATTGATGTTAGTCAGTTTAGATGTCGACTCTTTATTTACCTGTATCCCTAATGATACAGGTATTGACATGGTAAGGAAGTCTATATTTAGTCAACCAACTCTGGAACACTTGGATATAGACTTAATTACTGACATATTGCAGTTAGTACTCACTAATAATGTCTTTCTTTTTCAAACGGACATCTATAAACAAGTAACAGGTGTTGCCATGGGGACACCTGTGCCGAACATGTATGCTAACATTGTCATGAACTATTGGGAAACTCAAAACATGCTTTCCTCGATAGGTAACCCTAACTATTTTAATAAGATACAAATTCCAAGAACTGAAAACAAGTAACTAAAAAATAAAAAAGCCAACGGAGGAACTGAAATAACTCCACGCAACTATTTAATAAAATAATATAATAAAAGACAGGTACAACGTAAAGCATTTTTCGTCTAGTCAAGTGACTGGACTTCTTCAGACAAAATTACATTGACAAACCTTCTTTTTGTAAAGCATGTAAACGCCCTCCCATAAGGAAAATTCACCAGTCAAATTTAACCACAAACTATCGAGTAAATTATCAAAGTAACAAAACTAGTTACCTTTTTAAAAGTGCAACGTTGTTAAAAACATATAAAATGATCAAATAATACAGTCACTAACTCAATCTATTAAGGACTGTGGCCATATATAAAACCAATAAATTTAGTAACCTAAAAAATATATAAATTAGTTAGGGTAAACATAAACATACTAAACTAAATTACATTTCATACCCTGAGACCCATACTTCAATAGTTTGTTGTAAAAAAGTACAGCAATAAATCACCTAATAAGGATTCTCAACTTCAAAATATAAGAGATTGAAATAATTTCATTCAGGCCTGGTTGTCTGCATGAGTCCAAACGTAATTGCCATAGGACTTCTTGCGTTTCTGGCATTAACGAAATTGCCTTTTCTATTTTAGGAATGAAATAATTTGAAATTCTTAACTGCATCCCGAGTCTGTAATAGTGATGAGTGTAAAACAAAGAGTTTGATTCAGAAAATATATTAGCATCTATACTGTTAAGTAAGCCAACAAAGTTTACTAAAGCATTAGTTGATGCTGAAATGTTAACTGCATTAGTATCATTTTCAGTTCTACTACAAGTGCTCAAGTCCCATGTGCTCGAAGCTCACTATTACAAAGCAAGAGACTTGAGCATCTTGTAATTTGTGTAAGTTGCTGCTAATGCTTAAACTCAAGCATGAGTTAAGGCAAGCAGCTATGGAGAAGGAGTACTGTTCTCCTCAAATGCGGATATGAGTTTGGGCAAGCAGCTGTGCAAAGGGAGTGGAAGGGGGAGATTTAGGATTAGAGAATGGCAAGGGAGTTTTAGAATTAGTGAGGGAAAGGGAGTTTTCGGGTTATTGAGTAGTCAGGGAATTTAGGTTTTGAGAGAGAAGTTAGAGATTTAGGTTTAGGGAGCAGCAAGGGATTTTAAGGGTTAGCAAGTGAGTGAGGAATTTAGGTTTGTGATGTGGTTGAAGTCTTAGGTTTAGGCTATTACGAAGAACTTTTGGGTTAGGGAGGGAAACTGGATGCTTAGGGTTAGAGACTGTGGAGTTGGGTTGGGCACTGGGTGGGAGTTTTAGGTTCAGGATTTACTTTCTGGCACTGCTATTTAGTGTATAGGACAGAGTGTTGGGAAAGATATGCAGAAACAGGTGATCAGCCTAATATGAGTTCAAACACTTGCTTTGTCAAGCAAATGGCAGTAGCATGTACATTCATAGGTTCATAGGCTCATAGGTTCATACTAGGCTATCTGCCCTAGGGCATTTATAAGCCTAGCCAGAGTGTGTTTGGCTTTTGCCACCCATTTTAAATTAATTTTGCTATGCCCTTTTTCGAAGTTAGTATACTGTGCCTCTGTCTAACAGTGTCACAGAAGTGATACCCGGGGTAAACCTACGATCTCCCATCCACTCATCAAGATTCCTCTTGAAGAGAGTCAATGAGGGACTCTGCCTAACCTGGACTGGGATTTTATTCCAGAGTGAAGGGAGCCTCTGGGTATGAATCTGTCCCTCCAGCATGTCCTATTTATTTCAGTGCTGAGGTTCAAGTCTCTCAAGCACGTAGCTCGATGGGATTTGGATTTTCTGAGGTGCAGCATGTCCATTAATTCCGGGTTGGACATGGCTTTATATGTCAGGCACAGATCGCCTCTGAGCAGGCGGTATGCCACTGAGTAGAGCTGGAGTTTCTTTAACCGGGCAGCATATGGCATCTGTTTGAACCCTTTGATCCTCTTGGTGAGGTACTTTTGGGGTCTTTCCAGTTGCTGCAGGTGTCTGGTAAGGTACATCCCAAAAGGGGCATTGTACTCAATTATGGACCTGATGAGGGATGAGTAAAGAGGCACGATGACCTCCCTGATCTAGATGTGAATCCCTTCATGATTAGCTGGGCTATATAAAATGTTTTTCTAACCACTTTGGCCACGTGGTTTTCAAATGAGAGATTGCTATCAACTTGGGTCCCCAGGTCCCTAATTACTTCTTCCGTACTTAATGGATTACCACCTATGTGGTAATTTTTGGGCACTTTGTTTTTGCCAAAGGGGATGACTATACACTTTTTGGCGTTTAGCTTGAGGCCATGGCTCTGGTACCAGTTGTCTGTTTCTATGAGGCCCTTTTGTAGGATGCTTGTGTTGGCTGGAGATTCGATTATGGCACTTAGTTTGCAGTCATCTGCGAACTTGGTCAGCCACAGTCCTTCCGTGTTGGCCTGTACCTCCGAGAAATATATACCGAACAAGAGAGATCCCAGGATTGAGCCTTGTGGGACGCCACTTGTAACTGGTTTGGAGTCTGACATGGCTCCAGCAATTCTAACCATGTGGGTTCTGTCCTTGAGCCAGTTTGCAAACCATCTAGTGACATAGGGGTTTATATTTAAGCTGGTGAACTTATCTATAATGCCCAAGTGGGGTATTGTATCGAAGGCTTTTGCAAGGTCCAAGTAGGCTGTGTGGACCACCTTCCCCTCGTCAATGGCCTTGGTGACTGTTTCAAAGAAATCGACCAGGTTTAAGAGGCAGGATCTGCCCTTAACAAAGCCAAACTGGGTAGAATTCAGTGTCTGTAGGTCCCCAATATCTTTCATGATGATCCTTTCCATAGCTTTGAAGACCAAGCTAGTCAGGCTTATGGGGCTATAGTTTCCAGGATCCGTTGAGGCACCACCTTTGTGGAGAGGGACCACTGTTGCTGTACGCCACTCTTTGGGTACATATCCTGTAGTAAGGCTGAGATTGAACAGTAGTTTTATATTTGGGTTTAGCTCTTCTTGGAGTTCATATAGGATGCAGCCCGGGACACTGTCTGGTCCCATTGATGCTGTGTTTTTTGCTTTGGAGAGGGCGGCTCTTACCTGAGCAATTGAGATGTCAGGTAGCACTCTGCTGGTATCGATATTTGCCCTTTTGGTGGGGGGGGGTTGCACTGAACCTGTCAGCTAGGATGTTGGCAATGTCTGTGGGTTCAGTGTATTTTTTGTCATTTTGGACTAATTCTGAGCATATCTGGGAATTCCCACCCAGGTTCCTAACATAACTAAAGAAAGCCTTGTGATTATCCTTAGTGTCCTGTGCAATTTTTCTCTTGAAGCTGGCCTTAGACGATTTTATGAGTGCCCGTAGATTTTTGCTAATACTGATCAGAGATGCCAAAGGGATTTTGCTCTATCATGTAGTAGCTTCCTCCTTCTATTGTATAGTTTGTTTATGGCTGGGGTCCACCAGACAGGACGCCTGCCTTTGGAGGATTGGGTCTTGGTTTTATTTGGGATTGCATGATCCATGCATTCCTGAAGGTGTTCATAGAATGCGTTTATAAAGGATTCTGCGGTCTGGGCCATATTTTCCACAGGCCCGGGGGCTTTGAAGGATTCCACCTCAGTTTTGAGGAGTGTGAAATTTGCTTTAGAGAAGTTTTTCACTGTGGTATTCTGGGCAGGTGGTGGGGTCGGGATGTGAATATCCAGTGAGATTAGTTTATGGTCTGATCTTACCAGTGAGGGATACACTTCTGGTCTGGAGCATAGAGGCCCCCATGTTGGTGATGATCAGGTTCAGTATGTTTTCCCCTCTTGTGGGAGTGGTAACAAGTTGTTCCATAGCATTTGAGTTTATAAATTCTAGGAACCATTGGGCTAGGGTGTTGGAGCTAGAGTAATGCTCCCAGTCTATGTTTGGGTAGTTGAAGTTGCCCAATATAATGGTGTTTGGAGAGACCTTCATATTTTCCAGTGTTTTCAGGAAGGCCGAGTGGGGTTCCTGGGTTTGGGAGGGTGGTCTGTAGCAGGCTATAAACTGGAAGGCAGTTTTACCCACTGTTAGTTGCACATGGATAGTCTCTGATGCTTCGTGCTGTGCCACCAACCTGGAGGTGTGGGTATCTTTGACGAATATTGATACTCCCCTCCTTTTGTGGTTTGGTCCAAGTTTTGGGGCCGAAAAGCATGGTATGAGGTATAACCTGGTAGTGCTGGGGTGCTCTCGGGAGCCTTGAACCAGGTTTCTGTTACTGCACAGATATCGATGTTCTCCATGCTAAGGAGAGTTTTGAGTGTGTGCATCTTGAGGTTTAGACTTCTGGCGTTGAGTAGCATTACTCTTAGTTTCTTATCCCTTGTGATACCTATGGAGGTGGGTTGGTCTTTTGAGCCTTGCCTAAAAAAGGCACTATGGGGGTGGCAAGAGCCTTTGCCAATATCCGAAAGCCCAGGGGTGACAGGTGCAAGCCGTCCCTAGTGAAGCATCGTGGCTTGTCGAGCATGTCATCCCAGGCTGACAGGCATTGGATCACCTTTGAATGACACCAATACTTAAGCCAATTGTTGAAATTGATCATCTTGTCTTCATATTGTGGCATCATTCTTGGTGAGGGTAAGATGCTATTCAAGGTCAGGGTCATATCGGCCTGGGCTACATGCTCAGAGAGCTCCTCTATGTCTCTTTTCATGTAGTCCAGGGAGGTATGTCTCAGGTCATTCACACCAGCATGGACAATGACTGAGTCATATTTGTGCTTGCCT
Source organism: Protopterus annectens (assembly GCF_019279795.1). Lineage (NCBI taxonomy): Eukaryota > Metazoa > Chordata > Ceratodontiformes > Protopteridae > Protopterus > Protopterus annectens. The sequence continues at coordinate 254,543,365 of NC_056748.1, read as the reverse complement.
TGGAGTGACCTGAGTGCTTGTGTTATGTGGCAGATCCTAGCGCCCGACAGGCAGCTCACCGTGACCTTCTCCTTGTTCAGCCTGGTGAGCGGGACGTCAGTGTGCCTGACAATAGAGTCACCTATTACAAGTGTATCAGGTGTGTTGTTTAGCCTTAAGGGCTGTGACTGTTCAGCACACTGGTGTTGTGAGCTATGTGTTGCACGTGTTTTGTTTTGGGGTAGCAGTTGCTTGGGTGCCTGCTTTGGAGGTCTCTGCTGCTTAGGCAGATTTTTATTTAAAGCCTCCGAGTATGTTTTTGTGTGTTTATGTGTTTGGTTTGCTGTCATAGTAGGTCTTTGTGAGACTGGAATTGTAGTGAGTGTGGTTTCCTTCTCCTCCTGACTGGTTACGCCAGTACTGAGTTGAGAGAGCTTAGCCTCCAGTTTGGCTATATGGTTGCATCTCTCACATGTGTTGGAATTTGTTGGGAGGAGGAGAGGGTTGTCTGTGTACATGAGGCAGTTGTAACATTGCCTCAAGATTCCCAGATTCACCAGCTGGACCGGAGAGGAGATTGACAACTGACTTTTGGACATGCTAGAATAGTTTTGGGAATTCCTTTATAATTGAAAAAAATGGGCCAATGGGGAACAAGGTACTCAAGAGGAGTTTGTGAGGGTGTGGTGCTTTTAATTTTTTAGTGCTGTTTTATATAATTGCTTTAGTGAGCAAGTGCCAGTCTTTAGAGTAGGAATAGGGTGTTTATTATGAGAACTAGATCAGTTTGAAGGGAAAAAGTGAAGACCAGACTTTGTGGAGCCGAGAATGGTTTAAACCCAATTAAGCGGAGCTGCCCGATGCTGCACTATGCGCAAAATTGAGCAAAGCCGCGCCAAAGCGGGTTTTATACAGCATAATGCAAGCTGCATAATGCAAGCTTTTCCTTAAGTATACAGTTCAAGTCTCCTGCCATTACTATTTTTCCCTTTGTATAGGAAGTTAACATTTTCAGATATTTCCTAGAGAACTTAGCTCCAAGTACCTGAATCCAGTATGTATTTGTTAAGGTTTACATTTTTTTTGATACTCAGTAATGACTATGGACATCATACCTTTATCAACAGTGTAGGAGTCAATAACCCTAGGCATTATTATAGAATTTCTGCATAAGATTGCTTCTCCCACTTCTCTTTTCTTTAAAACTAGAACTTGCTAGTACTGTATATTCCTTTGAATTTAATTTTTTAATATCAACTCACCTTGCAATTTATTAGTTTCTTCTAAAAATAGTACAATCCAAACTTAGCAAAATGGCAGACAAAACTGCAACTAAATAAAAACCAACCCACCACACAAGTCCTGTAGCCAGAAGATAAACTTTTATTCAACAATGGTTAAGCACTATCATTTTTTATTGTGTTAAGGACTTCTTCAGAACCAAAAGTAAAAAACAGAATTGCGCCCTAAAACTTCCTTGTAGTGACACTAACAAAAATTTCACACAATACTAATGCATACACCATATAATAGTAACATAGTAACAAGTAATAGTAAAATAAGATAAAACATTATGCACCACCAGTAAATTCTAAAACACATAAAATATGTGAATTATTCAAAGTTTTGTAAAACAAGGACCTCCCTTGGATTTCAGTGTTACTTTTTGTAAAACTCCAAATTTAAATATCCGGTAGCTTTCACAATCAGACTGGACAGGTTATGATCCCTCTCAACAAACAAAAAGAGATCCAAGGTCCCGAAGAGTCATGGAAGGGGTCACTCAAAGAAGTATTATTTAAAACTGAGGAGCAAGTTGAAGCTACAGCCATTTTGTTTACAAGGATTTAGAATATTCAACTACTCCAATGAAAATATTACTGCCACCCACTTTAGATTATTTAAGAGGGGCTTTACATATGTTCCTGCAACTAGGTTCAATACAGCAGACTGTCTATTGGAACTCAGACTGTTCATTAGAAAATTGAATTTGCCTACTATTTATAACAATAGAAAAAGTAATTATGAGAAAAACTTTTTTAAAAAGAAAAGTACTTACAATCTTCCTAACATTAGTTTGAACAATTATGCAGATTTGAAATTTATGCACTTGGGTAATCTTCCCAATTCTTAAAACACAATTTGGAGAAAGATGAAAAGGACTTACTTTATCAACTGAGTAATGATGCAACCATTAGAGTTATGAAGCCTGACAAGGGAGGTGGCATAGTTTTATGAATACTATTGATTATTCCAACAAGATACTTACACTATTGTCGGATGTTTCCAAATATGTGCCAGCCTCCCTTGGTGAGACCAATGTGGTGTACCAAAAAATTGATTAGACCTGGATGAGCTTCTTTTGGGTAGCCACATATCACAAAGTGTGTTTGACTTTTTTTACACATCCATAGGTCAACTGTCTTTGTTATTTTTGGCATACCAAAGGTTCATAAAATACATTAGGTCCTCCTTTGAAGCCAATTGTGTCCGCTAGGCAGTCAAAGACCTATCCATTAGCTATGTACCTGGACCAAAAGTTAAAATCCTTTGTGTATGAGGAAATCTTCTATTTTAAAGGACTCTTGGGACTTTTTAAGGTGGTTTACTCCAAATATGTAGGTAGACAACACATTATGTGTATCCATTGCTGTTGTTGATTTATTTGGTTGCATTCCTTTAAAAGAGGGCCTCAAGAGTTTTTCTGAGGCTCTATTAAAGTGGTCTAGAGTAACAGCAACAGAATATACTATGTTAATGAATTTTATGGAATATGTACTTGATAGTGACTTTGTATATTTTGAAGGTGAATGCTATACGCAGGTACAAGGTGTAGTGATGGCACTGTATGTGTGCTCTTTATGCTAGCATTGTAACGTGGACATGGGAAGTTAATCATATTTTAAATTCCCAGCCTGAGACAAGTTGGTTGATGTACACAAGATTCAAGGATGATATCTTCTTATTGTGGTAAAATTCTCACTCAAGGCTGGAGGATCGACTGCGGTGGTGGTGCCGCGGTAGTGTTGTCGCCTCACAGTAAGACGTTGTCCTGTTCGATTCTCAGCTAGATCGTCTTCTGTGTGGAGACATGCATGAATGGGCGTACCTTCATTGAAGGTTGTGTGTCAGGGCTGGCAACTCGGCAAGTAAAAATCTACTGCCAATCATTAGCGGACCGGAGTTCCGCTGTGGCAACCCCTGACCGGGAAAAGCCGAAAGACACAACAACATTAATAAAACAACAAATTACCTTAAGTTTACATAGACTATTCATGAAAACGTTTGTAATTATTTGGATATCTCAATTTATAAGGATGGTGGGCAGCTAAAATCAGCTATTTACAGAAAACCCACCTTCTCAAACTCATACTTACATTTTCATAGTTGCCATCTCCTGTTCCAGGTGAGATCTTTGGTAAAGGGGCAATTTGTTCATATTTCAAGGATGATTACGGATGATGCAGTTTTTGCCTTTGAATGTAATAAATTGGCAGAAATGTTTTATGATACAGATTATCCTAAAACCTTTGTTAAAAGGATTAGAGACAAGGTGGTCAGGTTGAAGCATGTAAGATTTAACCTTATTTTAGGGCAAACATTTGACAGTAGAAAAACAACCACTGTCAACTGATTTTTCTAAAAGGCTTGTGTTAAGTCATTACCCAATGAACAAAGAAGTTAGAAATATTATTTATAAATATTGGCCTTTGTTGCATTCAAATAAGACTATTTTAGAGGTGGTAGGTGAGGTCCCTGAATCTGTAAGCAAAAAAGGAAAAAAAAATTAAATGCATTTTTGAAAATGCTTTGTGCCAAAATTTAACATCTAAGGAAAGGATAACTAAATGTGGGCAATGTAAACAATGCCCATACATACTGGAAGAAGACTTTATTATTCTGGGAGATAATAAAATGAGAATTAATTTGGCTTTTCCAATCAATTGTCTTTCAGTGGGAGTAGTATACATTGCTGTTTGCAACCCCTGTTCCATATAGGTAAGACCGAGAGGTCATTGAACAAGCATATATATGAATATAACTATGATATTCAAAAGAAACACTTAAATAACCCACTATTTAAGCAGACAATTGATTGTGAAAGCTACCAGATATTTAAATTTGGAGTTTTAGAGAAAGTAACATGAGCTCCAGGGGAGGACCTTGGTAGACTATTCTTGAAACCAAGAAATTGCATTGACAGTTATGTTTAAATTCTCTAGATTCCACGGGTTTGAATGAAAATGTCTCTATTGCAAGTATACTCAAGCTTAAGGCTATGGAATTATAAGATTATTCAGTAGCCATACAAAGATTTTGCTAGTTTTTATTAATATATTTCTTGTTTTTAAAAAATGTAAAAACTCTTCAAGGTTTTGCATATTTTACAAAACTTTGAATAATTGAGATATTTTATGTGTTTTAAAATTTATTGGTGGTGCATAATGTTTTATCTTATTTTATATATATGTTACTATTATATGGTATACCACTGGAAGATCCAAGATTTTGCAAAAGGGGAGAGGACTCAATCTGGAAAGTGGACAACTTAGGTGGGGAAGTGGGAAAGGAGAACACTGGGGAAGAGGATGTCAAAGGATCACTTTAAGATATTGTATCAGCATGTGTGAAAACACAGCAATATACAATCATTTGCAAGTCATTGGGGGTGGATTTAGCATAATGGTTAAGGTCTTCACCTCAGACACAAAGTACTGGGTTTGATTCTGACCTCATCTTATTAGCTAGACTTAAAATTATCATTCATGGTAGTTAGCCTAATATTCTCCTGTGATCCAGTGAACTTGGTGTGGCTGTGTTAGTGGAGCTACGTAGCACCTATCCAGGACACAGCATATTAGCAGACATTACCAGTTGTTTCAAGATGTACCTGGAAGATATGTTTGGTTGCCCATGCCAAGTCATAGTTCTTTTCTATGGCATACCTGAATAAGCATTATGATAACCTAGCAAAGACTCCCATTGAAGGTGATATCACTGCAACAATACCCATAGCAAATGTAAGTAATTTAAATAATTAATGATTTATGTGAAACCATCAAAGTTAAGTTAAGTAAATAATTTTATGTGCACAAGTGAAGTTCAGTTAATTAAAGAACATAGCAAGTTAAGGAAATACATGTTATGAAAAAAGTCCTAAAAAGCAAATAGTCAGTTAAGTTATATGTAATATATAAAAACAAATGTAACTACTGTATCATTTCACAAAGGGCAGTAACACAAAATCTGCTTTAATGCCTGACCAGCCTAATATGCAAAGCCATGGAAAGACTTATTAGGAAACAGGAACCCTCCAAACACTGACCCCGTTTCAGTTTGGATTTGTCAAGGGTAGGTTGTGCTTACTGAATCTCTTCTTCTTCTTTCGGCTGTTCCCGTTAGGGGTCTCTACAGTGGATCATCTGTTTCCATTTCTTTCTGTCCTCTGCATCATGCTCTTTCACACCAACCTCCTGCATTTCCTCTCTCACCACATCCATAAACCTTATCTTAGGCCTTCCTCTTTGCCTCTTACCTGGCAGCTCCATCCTTAGCATCCTTTTCCCAGTATACCCAGCATCCCTCCTCAGCACATGTCCAAACCAACGCAATCTCACCCTCTTGCTTTGTCTCCAAATTGTCCAACCTGAGCTGATCCTCTAATATACTGATTCCTAATCCTGTCCATCCTAGTCACATCCAGTGCAAATCTTAACATCTTTAACTCCAGCTCTGACTCCTGCCTTTTCGTCAATGCCACCTTCTCCAACCCATATAATAATAGCTGGTCTCACTACCCTCTTGCAGACCTTCCCTTTCACTCTTACTGGTACCTGTCTGTCACAAATCACTCCTGACACTCTTCTCCACCCACTCCACCCTGCCTGTACTCTCTTCTTCACCTTTCTTCCACACTCACCATTACTCAGAACTGTTGATCCCAAGTACTTAAACTCATCCACCTTTACCAACTCTACTCCCTGCATCCTCACCATTTCTCTACCCTCCCTCTCATTTACACACATATATTCTGTTTTAGCCCTGCTGACCTTCATTTCTCTCCTCTCTAAAGCATATCTCCACCTCTCCAGGGTCACCTCATCCTGGTCCCTACTCTCACTACATATCACAATGTCATCTGCAAACATCATAGTCCACGGGGCCTCCTGTCTGATCTCATCTGTCAACCTGTCCATCACCACTGCAAATAAGAAAGGGCTCAGAGCTGATCCTTGATGTAATCCCACCTCCACCTTAAACGTATGTGAAACCTCCCACCACAGTCCTCACCAATGTCACACTACCCTCGTACATATCCTGTACCACTCTTACATACTTCTCTGCCACTCCCGACATCCTCATACAATACCACAACTCCTCTCTAGACACCCTGTCATATGCTTTCTCTAAGTCCACAAAGACACAATGCAACTCCTTCTGACCTTCTCTGTATTTCTCCAACAACACCCTCAGAGCAAATATTGCATCTGTAGTGCTCTTTCCTGGCATGAAACCATACTGCTGATCACTAACCATCACCTCCCTTCTTAACCTAGCTTCCACTACTCTTTCCCATAACGTCAAGCTGTAACTGATCAATTTTATCCCTCTGTAGTTAATGCAGCTCTGCACATCACCCTTATTCTTAAAGATAGGTACCAAAACACTTTTTCTCCACTCCTCAGGCATCCTCTGACTTTCCAAAATTTCATTAAACAATCTGGTTAAAAATTCCACTGCCATTTCTCCTAAGCACCTCCATGCTGCCACTGGTATGTCATCTGGGCCAACAGCTTTTCCATTCTTCATCCTCTTCATAGCTGTCCTTACTTCCTCCTTGCTAATCTGTTTCACTTCCTGATTCACTATCCCCACATCATTCAACCTTCTCTTTCTCTCATTCTCTTCATTCATCAGCTCTTCAAAGTACTCTTTCCATCTACTCAACACACTCTCCTCACTTGTGAGCATGTTTCCCTCACTATCCTTTATCACCCTTACCCGCTGCACATCTTTCCCAGCTCTGTCCCTCTGTCTAGCCAGTTGGTACAGGTTCTTTTCTCCCACTTTAGTGTCCAATCTCTCATACAACTCTCCATATGCCTTATCCTTAGCCTTCGCCACCTCTCTCTTTGCCATGCACCTTATCTCCTTATACTCCTGTCTACTTTCTTCATCTCTTTGACAATCCCACTTCTTCTTCACCAGCCTCTTCCTCTGTATACTCTCCTGTATTTCCTCATTCCACCACCAGGTCTCCTTGTCCTCCTTCCTCTGTCCAGATGTCACACCAAGTACCTTTCTAGCAGTCTCCCTTACTAGCTCTGCTGTAGTTACCCAGCTATTCGGTAACTCTTCACTGCCTCCCAGTGCCTGTCTTAACTCTTCCCTGAACTCCACCTCACAATCACCCTTTTTTAACTTCCACCATTTAATCCTTGGCACTGCTTTCACACTTTTCCTCCTATTCTTGATCACCAATGTTATCCTACAGACCACCATTCTATGCTGCTTAATTACACTTTCACCTGTCACCACTTTACAGTCTCCAATCTCCTTCAGATTGGCCCTCCTACATAGGATATAATCCACCTGTGTGCATCTTCCTCCACTTTTGTACATCACCCTATGCTCCTCCCTCTTCTTAAAATATGTATTCGCCACAGCCATGTCCATCCTTTTCGCAAAATCCACAATCATCTGACCTTCTGCATTCCTCTCCTTAACACCATACCTACCCATCACTTCCTCATCCCCTCTGTTCACCTCACCAACATGCCCATTGAAGTCCGCTCCAATCATTAGTCTCTCACCCTTGGGTACACGCACCACCACTTCATCCAACTCACTCCAAAATTTTTCTTTCTCATCCATCGCGCACCCAACTTGTGGAGTATATGCACTAACAACATTCATCATTACACCATCAATTTCAAGCTTCATAAACATCACTCTATCAGACACTCTCTTCACCTCCAAAACACTCTTGGCATACTGTTCCTTTAGGATAACCCCTACCCCATTTCTCCTGCCATCCACACCATGATAGAACAATTTGAACCCACCTCCTATACACCTGACCTTACTTCCCTTCCATCTGGTCTCTTGCACGCACAATATATCAACCTTCCTTCTCTCCATCATATCAGCTAGCTCTCTTCCTATACCAGTCATACTGCCAACATTCAAAGTTCCTACCCTCACTACTACACTCCTAACCTTCCTCCTCTCTTCCTGCCTTCGGACATGCCTTCCTCCTCCTCTTCTCCTTCGGCCAACAGTAGCCCAATTTCCGCCAGCACCCTGTTGGCTAACAGTACTGGTGGCAGTTGTTGTTAACCCGGGCCTCGACCGATCCGGTATGAAAATATGAAATGTTCTCTGCATAAGTAATTTGGCAGAGGTTTTATGCCGGATGTCCTTCCTGATGCAACCCTCCACATTTATCCGGGTTTGGGACCAGCACAAAGAAATGCACTGGCTTGTGCATACCCAGTGGCTGGGTTGTCGTGCTTACTGAATCTGATGGACTTTTTTTTGAAAAGGTCACCAATGCAATATAGGAATGTAAAATGGTACACAATGCATACCTCAACCTAGCCAAAGCTTTTGACACATTCCTCCACTCAGGCATTGTAGAAAAGCTAAATAAGCTAGAAATAAACTCCTATGTCACCCACTGGATTGCCACCTGACTCACAGATAGGATGCAAGAAAATAAAATAGGGAAAGTTACCTCCACAGTGGGATGAGTCACTGGTAGAGTCCCCCAGGGTTCTGTGGGTTCTGTGTTGGGGCCTTTCCTGTTTAGCATCGACTTCTCTGAAGTAAAAGCCAATACCAAAGGGCTCTAGCTGACTAAGTTTACACATGACTACAAGTTAGGAGTAGTCATGGAATCCCCAAATTACATAGCCATCCTGCTGGAAGGTTTGTCACAAATAAATAACTGGTGCCAGAATCATGGACCGAAATGAAATGCCACTGAATGCATTATTGCATCCTTTGGGAATCCATCTTCCTCAGGCAACAACCACGATGACAATAAGACCCTAAGACTATACTCGGTTGTTTGGGATTTCGGAACTTATCTAGACAGTGACCTAAATTTTGATCAGTGTGTCTGTGTTACTGATATAAGAAAGTGTTTTTATATTCCACAGCTTATAAAGAAAGGGGTTATGTCTAGATCTAAGAAGTCATTGCCCCCTTTACTCACTTCTCATTCGGCCAGTCATTGAGTATAATGCCCCCTTTGGCCTGTATCTGTCCAGAAATATACAACACTTGGAATGCCTACATAGATGCTGTACCTTACTAAAAGGATACAAGGCCTAAACAATATGTCCTACATGGACTGACGTAAAGTCTGCCATTTGCTTTTTTCCACTGACTGCCCCCCATAGCTCTCAACCCATCATCTCCAAAATGTAGAATATAATGTGACAATATGGAGCAAAAGGTGAACATTTACTAACAACTTTATCTCGGATGCTCATAACATGCTAAAATAACTGTTTCCTCATGCTTAAAAAAAGAGTTTTTCTGATTAACTAAAATGATTTAGTATTGTATATGTATACCATGGCAATTTGTTAAAAAAATCTTAACAGTTAACACTCAAACTCATAAACTGAAGAACATTCCTCATAATGAAATACAGGTGAGAGCTATGTTGCCTTTCCATCATCAGACAAACAGCCACTTCTAGCCATCAGCTGTGATCACCAGACTGCTTATGTACATATTGTACATAAAAGTGTTGGTTTGAACAGGTGCACATTCAAAGACTTCTTGGAAAGCCATTGATTTTAGTGTGATGTCAAATGTAAATCAACTCCCTCTCTCTAAAGTTTGAGCTGGCATCAGACTGACCATATGCACACTATTAAACAGCCCAGCCTTTAGAGATCTAAATGTTGAAACTGTTTCTCTAAACAGAGAAAATGCATGCTAACACACATCCAGTTATTCCAGCATCTTTTTAAGTTTATGAGTGATATTTAAACTCTATCCCTATTTCTGGGCCTTTGCTCTCCCATTTTAGGTTTTACACACATATAAATATTTCAAGCATGGGCAATAATGTCATTCCAGCCTGCCAATATACCAAAAACAGTTGTTCCCATAATACATTCCAGACTGTTCTTAAAAATATCTAAACTAGTACTTGCTTTACTCCATGCATCAGTTGATCTCTTAGAAAAGCAATTAGTACATTTCTCATTCCTATAGAATCTTCTACATAGGTTGTCTGATGATTCACTACTACTTTTTGATAACCTCAGCCATTCCCAGAGATAGTTGTCTCTAAATGCCCTATGTAACATGAACAAGGTTACCTCTTAAATATCTGAGACACTGTACAAGTTCAGATATTTTAGTCATTCATAGTAACTTAAATTTTCCCTTCCATTGATACTCTTGGTATATTTCCACTGGGGTCTTTGCAGTTCACTCATGATTTTTTTATAAGGTTTCCATGTAGCTTTTCCATACTCAAGTATGGGTCTAATGTAACTAAAAAAACAATGACTTCATTTCTGATTTCCTAGACTTTATAAACATTTTATACAAACTATAGTTCTGTAGCTATCACTAACCAACTGGTTGATATGAGTAGAAAAACAAACCTGGAACAGCTCATTTACCATACCATATATGCCCAAGTCCTAAAAATGTATCTACAGTTTCAATCGCTGTGTGCTGTATTAAAATATTAACCATTCAGTTTATGTCTCCCAGTCTCATAAGCTTAGTTTTTGGTGTACATATCAGCTGCCATGTGCCCAAAATGTCACTTTAGTGAAGTTCTTTTGCAGACATGCATGCCCCATTTGTAACACATGTAACTGGCTTACCCATTTTCAAGTCATCTGCAACATTCAGACTAGAGAACACACACACACACACACACACACACACACACACACACACACACACACACACACACACACACACACACACACACACACACACACACACACACACACACACACACACACACACACACACACACACACACACACTCACAATTTGATACTTACCTTGCAGTTTTTGGGGTTTTTTTGCAATAGTAAAAAAATATATGTACCTTACAGCTGTCCTTTCTCTGTACTGCAGAGTAGTACTTCTGGATCAGCTTAATCCCAGTCAGAGCACATGCTAATATTTGTGGGCTGGCTGGCTGCTTGCTGTAGGGAATGGGTCAGAAAGGAGTATGCGGAAAAAACAACCCTACTTGAGTCATCATCGTAAGTCCTGGCTCCTGCCTGGTCTTAAAAAAAAAAAAAAACAAGCTGTTCTGAGGCTCTTCCATAGGGCAAGGTGTACAGCACAGTACCAACCAAATTTCAGGAGACTGTCCTGTACAGTGCTGCACACACTCGTTCGAAGAATGCAAAAGCATTTTAGAGCAAGTTAATTTCGTACACACTGTACTAAAATGCAACAGAGAAATCCACACACACCACAGGATTGCAATGAAAAGGAGGTGCTCGGCCCTTCGCTCAGACTGTCTTCTGCAAACTCCAAAAGTTGGTATTAGGCAGGCAGCAGCCACAACAAGCGATTGACTGCAGCTGTATTTAACAGGAATTAAGCAGCCTGCTAAATACACCTGTAGCCAATAGCAATTATGTTAACTAAAAAAAAAAGAGTCAATGTTGTTTTTTTCTGGATGGATTAGTCCAGTCATCCCGCAATACCCCTCTTCTTAACTTTGGGCAAGTTGTTACTAACTACATTTTTACCCCTCCCCCCAGGCAGCAAGCAGGACTAAAAGCAAAGTAATAATAATTGTCCTGGATGGCTGTGAGTACAAAAAGGTTATCGTTGGGGAGAGGAGGAATTTTGGGACATTTTTTAAGACTTTTTTAACACATTTACACACTCTCAACCTCTTAGAGTAAGAAATCTGGACAAAGCCATGAAAAAAGTGGTACAAATAGGGACAATTTTTAAATATTGCTCTTACAAACCTAGAAAGTTGATAGAATAACAGGGTTTGCATTAGTATGAATATTCTGAAGGATATGAAGTCTAAGACTCAGATGTCTGTCATTATTTTCTAACTTCAATCTTTAATGATTTGCTACTAATTTGCCAGAAAGTCACAATTTTATATAAAATGGTCCATAAATATAAGGCAAAAATCTGGACATTCTGCGAAAATCTGTACAGTTGAGAGGTAATGTGTACGGTATAGTGTACATAGTGTATGGTTGCTGACGTCCTTGGCCAAGTTATAACATGAGTTTAAAAAGGGGGAGGCACTTGCCCCTGCACCAAAACCTAAATCCACCACTGTATATGCATTAGTATTGTGCGAGATATTTGGTAGTGTGCCTTTAAGAGAATGGTACGATGTGACTACAAGGACATTTTAAAAAGAGGGTGGTTCTGTTTTTTACTTTTGGTCTTGAAGAAGTCATTAACACAATACAAAGATGAAAGTGCGTAACGATTGTTGAATAAAAGTGTATCTTCTGGCTACAGGACATGTGGGGCAAGTTGAATTTTTCTTCTTCTAAAATAAGCCACTTGCATTTTACATCTTTTTAAATATTTAGAGAAATTGCTTCTCTTTTGTCACTAAACAAATTTTAAAGATGATATCTTTTATCAGTCGCATGCATGCTGCTATTACTAATTACTATTCTATGATTTCCATACTAACCCAGATCCTGAGAATAATGGCTGTATAAATAAAAAAAGGAAACCTATTGCCTTTATTTTATTTAACACAAACACAAAAAGAAAAAAATAACAAGATTAAGGTTAGCTAAACTACAAGTAAACCAATTCCATTCTATGGAGCTTAAGGTTCTTATCTGAATGGAAATCCCTTTCAAATTATCCTACTAATTCTCTCTTACTGTCTTAACCCACTTTTTCTAGTTTCCCTTACTTTAAATATGTAGCTCTCTATATGTATCATCAAATAAAAGTTTTATATACATTATTTATAAGAATATTATAAAAACTATCTAAATTACAATGGTCAAAAAGGAAAAGAAAATCTGCTTTGATTCTTATCGTGTATTTGTTGGTATTTATTTAAATATGTGTCTAATCTTAAGTTTACTAGGTTGTTGCCAGGTGTGCAGTGAAGGAGACCATTGAGGAGACTATCCCAGTTTTTTAAAAGCCCCAGAGCATTGTCTAACCAATGAAATCACTCAGGGTTACACAGTAGGCAGATGAAAGCTATGGGAATCTAACCGTGGAGCACAAGAAACAGCTTATCAACAACTCATAGTTTCAATCCACCACACCGTCATTAGAACTCAGACTCTCCCAAACATTCCCATCCTTATTGTTCTCAAGCCTGTTCAAGTTCCACAAGCGAATCATATGCCATCTGCTCTGACAACTGGAACCACCGCCAACCACTACTTATGTGAAGCAAATGTTACCAATATAATAATCCTTAAAATAACTCTGAACACTGAAAGCCCATTATTACCACTTCAACTGATATCTACCAACATTATTATACAGGAAAACACAAAACATATTTTAGTTTCTTCTACCCATCATTGTATAGACGTCTGCATCCGTTTATATATGTTTAATCTCTAGGTTCATACTTAGTTACTAGGCATGCAGTCAAGGAAACGGTTTAGGAAAAAACACAGAATGTGGTCCAATCAAATAACCTGCCAATAGTCACACAGTAGGCAGGTGAAGGTTGTGGAAATCAAACCCTGGACCACAAGAGAGTCGTCATTTCCGTCTAGTGCACCTTCTTGACATCAAACTCTTCTGAACTCTCATATTGTTGTTGTTGTTCTTAAGACTGTTCAACTTCCACAAGCAAAGTGACATGTCATTTGTTCTAATATCCAGAACCACCACCTATCATTTATGTGAAGCTAAAGTTATTCATACAGAAATCTTTTAGTAACCCAAAATGCTCAAAGCATGTACATTCCTACATTAAAAAGAAGCATATAAGGTGTGTTTTAACGTCATCTCCCCATATAGCAATTTGTATCCATTTAAACATATGCTGATTCATTAAGTTCAAAGGTAATCACTGTGCATGCAGTCAAGGAGGCCATCTAAGAGACAATCCCAACTTACTTAATACTGCATAGCATTGTTGGCTCAAGCAACTTGCTCAGAGAAACACAACAAGCAGATAAAGACTGTGGGAATCAAACCCTGGACTATTTTATTTTTTTATTTTTATTTCACATTTGTTGACCGGGAAAGTCCGACTGGATACATGTCCATTTTCAGCGGAGGCCCGGGGAGAAAAGCTCCACAGTGAATGAATATAATGCATTGAGATAATACATAGGACTCAGTAACAAAACAATACATAGAACTAAAGAACAAACAAAACAAATTAGTTTCCTATACTAGAAAATGGTACAAAGGAGATGTAGTAAAAAAAATAAGTTGATCATAAACAATATCAGGGATACAAACATATTAATACTGCTTCTAGCATACTGATTCTCCATCTAGACTAACCATTTCAGTTTAGAGGAGAGAGAAAGAAGTAAGAGCGAGGGGGATGCATGTAGGGAAGTATCTATACTTGTGAGAGAGAGGATTAGTCAGGACTTGAGCATTGACAGAGCCAATATAACTTTAGATGTTGATTTAACCTTTTTTTGAAAACGCATAGGGAGGAAGTGCAGGAAAGGCTGGGAGGAATACAATAAACAGCTTGTCATTAGTTAATAGTTTCAATCTACTGCATCACCTACCAGATTTCAAACTCTCCTCAATGCTCATATTATTAATTTTCTTAAGACTTTTCAAGTTTCATACATTTATTATATACCATTTGCTCTGACATCCAGTCGTTTAACCTATCTTCATTTCTGGGAAGCCAAAGGTAATTATATAACAAAAAAAAAAAAACACAAAACCAGGAATCAAAACACAACAAAACCAAGTCAAAAATGACAAAGGCAACTGGCAAGCCAAAATTTAAACTGTTTGTTTATCAGATTAAGCGCTTTCATCAGTTTGTAACTCAGATGTCATCAGATTCAACAGAAACAGTTTAAATTTTGGCTTGGCAGTTGCCTTTGTAGTTTTTGGCTTGGTTTAATTATATAACAGTTTTAATACCTATATCTGAATGCATAAACATATACATTCTTGGTTTAATTAATATGCACTAACAATTTTATATGGAAAAAATAAAAAATGTATTAAAGTAAAATGCAGAACCTAAACAAGTAACCTGGATTTAGGAAAAAACTAATATTGCTACCTTTAGAAACATCAGAAATCTGAGAATACTTTTATTCAGCTAGGTGTCTGCTAATGGTCACATTTCACACCTCCAAGTATGATGGTTAAACAAATAATTTTCTGGTAAAATGTTAAGGCTTTCCTGTCTGTCACAAAAGATCCTAACAGCTATATACATAATACAGTCTTTGTAAAACCAGGTTAAAATATAAAATGTAACAATGGGAACGACGGAGAGAAAAGTAAAATAATTATGTGCTAACATGCTGCTACATATAAATCAGCATTTAGAAACAAATCATGCTATATCTGTTTGCATATCATCCTGACACTACACTCTGTGTTCTATTCACTCTTCCAGCATGCAGTTTGCATATTAATGAATCAGTTTGCATATTAATTAATCAGTTGGTATATTAAGTATGTAACTCACTTACAGTATGGTAGCAGAAATACTGCATTTTGAGAGAAAAAAAAGACATAAAAATTGCACTGAAACAATGTTTTCATTACAGAATATGCCAGAAATGCTATGTAAATATGTTTATACATTAAGTGACATACACCTAAAGAATAAACTTTATGTGTGTAAATAAAATGATAGAAGACTTTACTAGGGCATAGCTTACCAAACAATACATGGCTTATATATTCCTTGCCTTATAAAGGTACACATCTTTAAAACTGTGTTATATTTAAACTGACCAGTTAAAAGGCTGTTATTTTCAAGATTTGTATATTTTACATCCTGACAAAAATGAATAATAATGTCACACTGAAGTCTAGAATGATATATGGCCAAATTCATAAAATTAATCACAAAGTGTACTCTATGTGTACACTTAGTATAACCCTTTTTAGTGAATAGACACTACTAGCATTGTGATGAGGCTATTCTTGAATTAAAAAAAAAATAAAAATAAAAAAGACATACGGATGTCATCATGGATCTCAGGCTGTTTGCTCATAAAGTTTTTGGGCTGCTTGTTCAATGTCAATTCTTTTAGCCCAGAGGCCTCTGTTAATTATCCAAGAAAGGCTAGTACTTTTAATCCCCCTTTGAACTTGACATTGGAGGCTTTTTTGAAGGTATGTGAACATAATATTTACTCCACCTTTAATAAACCAACTTGTCATAAGATTTATAATTTGCTGTATTCTGAGTATAGATCTTTACAAGAATTAAGAAATTAAAGTAACATACGTATCCGTCTGGTCGATAAAGGGGGAGGCATTGTTGTTATGGACAACAGTGCCTACATTTCTAGCATGAAAGAACTTTTGTCAGACACTCTGGCTTACTGTAAAATTAATAAGACAAAGGTGCTCACTATTATTAACACAGTGCATAATGATTTGTATGACCTACTGATGTGTGGACTTATTGATTATGGTCTGTATAATTATCTGCTGGTTGCTGCACCTGTGGCTCCAGTTATACATGGCCTGCCAAAAATTCCCCAATGACCCTCTAAGACCTCCCATGCACCCCATAGTCTCTGGGCAGGGCTGGCTAACTAAGCCCCTTTCTTTGTATGCTGAGAGCAAACGTAAACTGTATTAACTCAAACAGCAGCTGTCCTAAAAGACATGGAGCATCTTCTTGAATTGTTATATGACAGTATGGCAGGACTTGCTGTCCTAAAAGACATGGAACATCTTCTTGAATTGTTATATGACAGTATGGCAGGACTTGCTGTCCTAAAAGACACGGAGCATCTTCTTGAATTGTTATATGACAGTATGGCAGGACTTGCTGTCCTAAAAGACACGGAGCATCTTCTTGAATTGTTATATGACAGTATGGCAGGACTTGCTGTCCTAAAAGACATGGAGCATCTTCTTGAATTGTTATATGACAGTATGGCAGCACTTGCTGTCCTAAAAGACATGGAGCATCTTCTTGAATTGTTATATGACAGTATGGCAGCACTTGCTGTCCTAAAAGACATGGAGCATCTTCTTGAATTGTTATATGACAGTATGGCAGCACTTGCTGTCCTGAAAGACATGGAGCATCTTCTTGAATTATTATATGACAGTATGGCAGCACTTGCTGTCCTGAAAGACATGGAGCATCTTCTTGAATTGTTATATGACAGTATGGCAGGACTTGCTGCAGCTCATTATTATCTTCTTACTTTAGATGTTCAAACACTGTTTACAATCATACCTAATGTGGAAGATGTTGACACATCATTGTAATTACTGTCAGCATATTATTACTGCTATTTGCTCTCTCTTGGAATTAATACTTCAGTTCACTGTGTTTAATTCTGAAGGTAAACTCTACCTACAGAGACTTGGTGTAGAAATGTGCCAACAGCTATGCTGATTTGGTTTTGGCACAATGGGAAGAGGGTACCATTTTCTGTAATAATATAGATGCTGCATATATTAATATTATGGTAGATTCATTGATGACTTGTTTATAGAATGGAAGTTTCCTCAGGTAGCCCTGTGTGATTTTGTATGTTATGTGGAGAGTAGTACAAGCTTCCTGAAATTCACCTTGCATTATTCTTTGGAAAAGATTGATTCTCTAGATGTAATGATTAGTAAAAATTGCACTGGTGGCCTGGATACAGTGCTATTCAGGAAACTTTGTTGGAAGAATGGGCTGCTACATCATAGTAGCGTGCATCCCATGAATATCTATGCCATCATAGGGTAGGGTCAGTCTATGCAAGTTTCTAGGTTACACAATGATGATGAAATGTGTCAAAAAGCACTTTGTCATTTTTTTAGTGACTTCACTAACAGATGTTATGCCCCCAATGATTTGTATGAGCATGTAGATGTTATTAGAAAGGATAGGAAAGCTAGAGCAGCCCCTTACTATTTATCTCAGAGGAGGAAACCTAGTATGCCTGCTGGAGCGGCTACCACCTCTGCCCCTAAACTTCTTTTTAGATATTTTAACAATGTTAGTTTATTTTGTGATGTTATAAGGAGGAATTGGCTCATTCTTCTATCTGATGATAAGGTGAAAGCTATAGTGGGTTCCAAACCTAGTTTTATCTTCAGGAATAATTTGTCCTTAAAAAATCTTCTCTGTTATGGGAGTCAGAAATGTGGACATAGCCCCACTTCTGATAGAATAGGAATCTTTCCATTTCAGAATTGTAAGGATTTCTTAAAACATTAACTAGTCAACAAGTTACAAATGAATTTAATATAATAAATGTAGACAGAGTAAGTCTCTAGAAAATTTTACTCTACTCTAAAAATTTATGCAAAATTATTAATGATTCGTCCTTCAAGTCTAAGCCAAAACTTATAAACTATATTCAAGAACTGATTTATGATAACCATAACTGGCCAAATTCAACATCTAAACTATACAAGATTTTAATAGTCTACAAGGCTAAAATAGATCAAAGCACTTGGAATTTTATATCTAGAGGTTTATCAACAAATCTGTCAAACGATTGTAAAAATAATCTTCTATACTCCATTAAACTAACTTCTAATACACAAACATGGCGAATCTTCACTTGGAAATTTTTGCATAGAGCCTTTTATACTCCAAATAAAATAGCTAAATTCAACTCAAATCAAAATGTTATTTGTTGGAGATGCTCTTTAAGCTGTGAAGCGGATTGGTTTCATATATTTTATGATTGTATTAAAAGCGTTTTGGGAGAAAATTGGCAATTTTCTTCAAGCTATTTATAATGATACATTTGTTTTAACAAAGTCTTTAATTTTTGAATATAGATGAATTAGTAGTTATGAATAAAAGAGATCAATATCTTTTATGTACTATTCTGGCGGTTGCCAGAAAGTGTATCACAAGGAAATGGAAATCTGTAACCCCTCCGTGTTTTGAAGACTTTATATTTCTACTTAAGGAGACTGCACAAAAGGAGATAAAAGTCAAGGAAGAAAGAATGTTCCCCAGAAAATGGTCAGACAACCCCTGGAATAAAATACTTACACTCATAGAAGTAATGCAACTAGACACAAGCTCCATCATATGAGTTCAAAGAGATATAGACTTTTGTGGACTTTTTTTTTTTTTTTCTCTTCTTCTTCTCTGGATTTTTTATTAATTATTATTGTACTGTTTCTCCTTTGGGTCACTTGGAAATATTGTAAATAATGTTTTTGTTCCTTTTATTATTATTGAATTGTAATCTAACTTTACTGGTTTTTTATTTCTTCTCAAAAAACAAAATAAAAATTTGTTGAGTAAAAAAAAAGAATTGTAAGGATTGTAATTTTATCAGTGAGCAGAAATACGTTGTTCATTCTGTAGCTGGACATAAATTTGAACCACGGTTTTATGCAGACTGCAGAAGTTCAGCTGTGATTTACTTAGCATTATGTCAAGCTTGCTCACATTTTTATGATGGGAAAACCAGCAGACAACTAAGAGAGCGTATTTTGGAACACGAACGTGATATACGTAGAAAGTCTGATTCCAATACTTTAGCAAAACATGCTATTATGTTTGCAGGTCATGATACCTTTTCTTTTTTGGTTTTACAAATTATACAAGACAATATTAGAGGTGAGGATTTTAATAACAGGCTAAAGCTGAAATTGAATGGATTATTGCACTACAGGCACACAGAGAACCTGGTCTGAACATCACTGTCTCTTTAAAACCTATTTGTTTGTTTGTTTGTTTGTGTCTTTTGGCTTTTCCTGGTTAGGGGTCGCCACAGCGGAACTTCGGTCTGCTAATGATTGGTAGTTGATTTTTACGTGCTGAGTTACCAGCCCTGACGCACAACCTTCAACGAAGGTACGCCCATTCACGCATGTCTCCACGCAGGAGACGCTCTAGCTGTGAATCGAACCGGACAGCGTCTTACTGTGAGGCGACAATGCTACTGCAGCACCACCACCGCAGATCTCCTTTAAAACCTATTCATAAGGACCATAAATTATCACACAGCTAATTGTGTTTGGTACTCACCAATGGTAGTGTAAAATGTTTTAATGCTTCTTAAGGTACATTTTTAATGTGCTTTTATGGACTGATGACGCAATACTTCCACAAAAGCGATTACCAGTAATAAAGAATTATATGTGAGCTTGTTTTTGATGTGGTCCAGCTATTTTTTTTACTTTGCTATTCTTGAATTCAGAAAGTGTACACTAAGTGTACACATAATTTACATTTTATGGTGAACTTTATGAATCCAACCTAAAAAGTATATTATTTTTAGATAAACATATCAATCCGTTGTATTAATGTTGCATTTTGCATAAGAATTTTTACTTTTTTTTATTAGATCATTCATCCTTCCAGGTTTCTCTTTGCTTGTCTGTTTAGGCTTGCATGACTCAGGTCCATGTCTTCATAAAGATTGGCATATTTTTTATTGTTTTTTGATTTAAGAAAGGAAAGGGATTCTTCTTAGGTGACAAAAATTCTTGTTCCTTCTGAAAAAAAAAAAAAAGAAATGATCTTGCAGGAAGTAAAATGCGATGCTTAATACAATCTTTTCTTAGGAACCAGTGGTAAGCATGCCTTTTTTTTTTCATTACTTTCCATGAATCATTATTATTAAATGTGATGACAGAAGTATACATTTTTAGAGGTAGGATTTGCCCAAGCAATTCTAATAACAAGTTCTTTGTCCAGATATGAGATGAATTTGACAATTATAGACCTGGAGAGGACTCCATCCTTAACGGGACATTTTGTAAGAGATCTACAAGCTCTCATTCTACTTATTACAAATCGTCTTAAAGCTTTAAAACTTGGAATCCAGCTAGTAAGGAAAATAACTATGTTTTCCCTTTCCATATTCTCAGGGACACCAAAATCCTGGTATCATTTATTCTTTCCTAGTCATCTATGTCATCCACATAATACAGTAGCCAGTTATTTTGTTTCAAAACAAAAATTCTGTGTCATTTTCTTGTTCACCCAGTTTTCTCTCAATGACATTTACTCGTTTCTGTGTTGTTTGTGTGAGTGTTTGGTTGTTAATCACAGTTTTTAGAAATTCAAACTGTCTGTTATCATTTCCCTTGAATATAGTCTACCTTTTTGTCCATATTGTCTGTTTTTAGGGATAATTCCTGTGTGAATGACAATTTCTTCTGGAAATCCTTCTTTGTAGAGATGGTGTCTTGCCTAGCCGTTTTGGAAACTGACATCTGTCAAATGGTCCTGAGACAAAATATACAATTTACTTCAGTTCTAACATTGACCATATCAACCAGTTTAATGAAGTCCTGTAAATAACTTTCTAATAGTTCAGAGCAGCTAAAATCTGCTGTACTCAAGCACAATCATTAGTGTTACCTGAGTTGTTACTTTATTCCTGATGCCATGTAAAAGCATGCTCATCAGAGTGTAAGAATTCATGGGTGACTGCTCATGGAATGTGCCACACAGTGTTGAAAAATGTTTTGAAAAGCATTTGTTGCCATGATTTTTTGTATTTATTTGTGTAGTGTTTCATAATGCGAACAGTGGGCCTGATTCATGAACGGCTACATGAAGTGCAGCTATCCTGTATGCACAGAGGCATGCTGCACACATGATATCACTGTATTTGGCATTCATTAAACAGCTCTACACTTATAGTACAGTTGCAAAACAAGAGTAAATGGCAGAATATGCCAATGACAGTTTAAGTAGGTGAATTATATGCTAATTAACCAATTCAACATGGCAGAGTTTTTCAGGAACCTGTAAAGCAATTGTGTACACTCAATAATAGCCATTTGGTCTGAAATCCAAACTCTTTGGATTACAGCCATGATTACACTTAGAAAAAAAATGTTAACAGTTGCTTCTGCCATGATTAATCTGTACATGCAACAGGCTTTATTACAAGGTGCTGCTACTGCTGCCAGACCCCTGCCAAGAAGAGGAAGAGTGTTTAGACACTATTTTACTTACCATGGACTGCAAAACACAGTAATTGTAGACTGATACCAGGTCCACAGAGAAACACTAGAGGAAATATGCAGCCTCTGCTGCCTTCACCTGTGGGCCCAGAGAAATCGTGGAGAGCCCATCCCAGTGGAAATAAAGTTATGTGTAGCTTTATGTCTACTAGCTACAGATACTTCAGAGACCCACAGAGAATGTATTAGAGGTGTCACAGGCCTCAGCTTCCAGAATATTACATAAGTTTCTAAATACAATACTACAACAAGCAAAAAGAGCACATGTGCTTCCCATGCACTCCTCAGGAGGGAGCAAGACCCATGCAAGAATTTTATTTAATAGTGTACTTCCTGACGTTTTGGGGGCCATAAATTGCATACACATAGAAATAAAAACCTCACCCAGTGAACAGGGAAGGAGATACATTAACAAGAAAGAATAACAGTCTATAAATGTACATTGTCTGTAATGGCCAAGGGATCATCTACAGTGTCTGTACAGGTAACCTAGGCACTTTTCATGACTTACACATATGGCACACCTGTGGCTGTACACAAGATTTGCTAGGGGTTACTTTCCATAAGGGAATCTACTGGGGGATGTAGGTTATGCACTGGTACCTTAGCTCATGACACCCATGAAAAACCCATACAATCCCATTGAGGAAAAAATGATGCCCATGCTCAAACTAAGAATATGATAGAACATGTATTTGGCTTGTTCAAATCAAGGTTACAGTGTCCAAACACCTCAGGAGGTGCCCTGTAGTATGGTACAACAATCTCTGCTAAAATACTCAAGAGTCTGTTCATGTTGTTCAATATCATTCTCAGGAAACAGCTTCAACAAGGACAACTAGGGTCAGGACCACCAGCTCCAGCAGCTACAGATAAGGAGTTTGTGGGAGAACTGTCAGCTGCTGATACTACTGACGGACATAGGCATGCATAGTATGCCATGGCTCTGAATAAAAACATGGGACATCACTCACTGACTAACTAAATGAAAAAATAAGAGCCTTTACTCAGCCATGTTGTATTCTGTCAGCATTCTGTTAGCATCAGAAAAAAGTAACCCCCCCCCCAGGAGGCATCTTGTATCTGTATTATTAACAAGGTAATTCTGGAACCTGTATAGAAAAAGCAATACAGTTATGCAACTGATTACTGTAATTTGCATATTCTCATATGTCCCTAGGGTGATATATGTCCCAGTTGCGCAATAATGTCATTAATATCTTATGAGTGATGTTTGCAATACACAGCTATTGATTTTTGCCAAGAATGTGCATCAAACATTTCAGCTGGCCACTGTATATAAACCAGTGAGCAGCCCAATATTAGCATCATTTGTCCAAGCATAACAGTAAGCAATACTTAAATATCTACTTTGACTGCATTAGTAAGAACAGTAACAAAAATACAGTGAGGGTCAACAATTACTGAAGCAGTCATTCACAACTGATTATGAACTATGACTAAAAACATTTATTCTGCATTTAAGGAAGGTTATGAGTGTAAGTATTAGCTAGCCAGTCTGTGCATCAGACATGAATGCAACCTAAAGTCACAAAGAAATATGAAAAAGGTAGGGCACGGTCATTATCACCTGTACAGGTTTGGGGGGGGGCAGGAGGGCAATTCTGATACCACGGAAGTGACTGTGTGCAAGTAAAACAAAAACATATTCCTTAAGTATCCAATTTGCAGGGCAAGTAGCAAGATATGTATAGCAGTCAGCAGTATGGCTCTTAAGGGGAATTGTGTGTCTGCATGAACACAATTAAGCACTAGTGCTTTGTTGTGGCATCTTGGTCACATGTGAGCCATGCATGTTACATTAGTCAGTTCAGCATTGTTAGCCCCAACTTTGAGAGCTCCCTCTGCCAGGAGTTACGCTGTTAGTTCCATTGCCTTGCTAGAATTTGGGGTACTACCTGAATGTGAGTGATGTCTACTGGATGACCTCTTATCATGACTATGTCCTGGACCATAACCATGTGGCCTGCTGTGTCTGTGTATGGACACCACAATTACTCTCGCAGCAGTGGAAGTAGTGCCACTACAGGAGCAGGATCTTGCACAGCCACACCAGCTAACACCAGGCCATGTGACGGCTGTTTGGTTACATGGATGCTTACATGCCCCCAGCAGATGTTCCATTACAGACACTGCTCTATCCAGTGTGTCATCCATCCTCTTCAAGGAGTCACGCAGACAGTTCAGGTAATCATGCATGTCAGAATACTCAACATTTAGTACTTCCCCTATCTCTTCTGAAGCTCTTTTTGAACATGCCTGTGCCTCCATGATGGCACTAGACACACGTTGTGTAGCATCTACTGGCACAACAACATCAGGAGGAAAGTGAACAGCAAGCCTCCTCTGAGCACCTCTACCAACCCACCTGTGTTGCACCTCACCTTCATGATGGCCAACAGGGAGAATCAACCAGTTCTGCAGCTGGAGTAACTACACTACCCTGATCAATTGTGTCACCCTCATCTTGTCCTATGTTTGAGGTCTCTGTGTCATGGGTATGGATAGACATGCCGACTCTGTCACAAATAGGGGCAAGAGATGTTGGAGGCACAACCTCAGTGTCAGACTGATCCTCTGTACCACTATGCTACCTAAACTCTTACAACAGGCAGTAGGATTTCCACAATGCCACTGACAGGATCTCCTATGATAACAAGTAATCAACACAAAAAAGTGAAATAGAATAAACAGTGATCAAACCTAAGTTATGTGAAACATATATTAAAAATGAAGAGATGCTAATGGAATGAAAACAAATAACATTCAGCTACACATATATTTTCATTTTATACCTTAATAAGAATATAGAAGGTGTGCTTACCATGTGCAGGTGGTCATGCAATAACAGAACCAGATGTGCCTAGATATAAAAAGGGAGATGAAACAGGGATGATAAGCATCACAAAGCAAATGATGCAAGAAACAGAAAACAGTTGCCTTTAGAGCTGCAGAATAAGACATCTTATATAAATCTTTACTGTCCACTGAACATATTCCCTTCTCTCCCCCTTCTCTCTCTGCCTCAATGTCTCTTTTAAGAGGGATAGATAGATGTCTACAATGATAATTATTTCATTATATATACATAATCTACATGTCCTCCCTGTCTCTGAGTGGGTTTCCTCCAGGTGCTACAGTTTCCTCCCACATCCCAAAGATATGCAGTAGGTGGATTGGGCACTCTAAATTTGCTATAGGTGGGAGCGTGCATGTGAGTGCGTGGTATAGAAGAACAGCTGCATCAGGGCTAACCACCCAGTGGTGCAAAACTTGACTCTAGATGATTGTGACCGGTGAAGTGACACCACAGTACCATGTGCAAAAATGGAAAAGCTGGTGATGGATGAATTTACAATACAAGGTACTTTAAAATATAATGCCTTTTATATTTGCGGTGTAAACAGCAGCTGACAAATATGGTTTACTTAATAAGGAAAAAAGGAAAAAAATTAACGTGGGCTGCCTTATGAAGCACAAACTCGCCTGGCAATGGTGCACAGCTGTCAGCACTCTGGATAGTACTCAGTGAAGAAAATGTATCAGCTAGGTAACTTTTTCTGTGACACTTGGCATAAGTTATGTGAGTTTAGAGAAAGATGACAGATGATGCAGGGTCCGAATCCAGTTAAGTGGCATCTTTAAAGAGGGGGTCTGAATACATATACACAAATTTTGTTATATCATAATGTTGCTGTTTGAAATTCCTGTATTCATAGTATTAGTAACAACATGTAAGCTGTTGACTGTCCCCTTTCCCATTCTTTGGCGTTCCCTACAGTCCTGATAATCTGTCCAGAAATTAAAGTTATGATGGGGCAAGAAGACGTGTGAAGGATGGATGTATCACTGTAATGCAGTACTTGCTCTGGTCATTGCTAGGAATACCATTTGATTGATGTAATCTGCATTTAATGTTTTCATATTTTTAATGCCTTTTGCAATCGATCTCTGCTTGGCAGCATGCAAGCCTGTTTCACTTCCTGTAGAAAAAGTTGAAAAATTTAACATCAGACACCTTCTGTAGCGCAAACAAGCCTAATGCCAGTGCATGGCCATCAGCACTCAGGATAGTACTCAGGGAATAACTTCAACCTATCAGGTAACTATTTCTATGACACAAGGTGCAAATGAAGTGAGCTTAACAAAAGAGGACAGCTGATGCTGGGTTCAGAATCCAGTTGACAGATGCTTATATGGGGAGACAGAATGCCATTTGCCACGACATTTTGATAAGGAATGTCACTGCAAATGCACGAGTATCATAACTATATTTATTGCAACAAATGTATTATTTCTGCATGCTGTAGAAGTCCACTACAATGTGTGTAAATTATGTTAAACATGACAATGATGAAATTTAATGTGGAATGCACACGCTTAGGTTTGATGTGCACAATATTTTTGATTATAATTCTTATGGTTTATGATTTCTTCCAAAGAATCTGCACCTGATCTGTGTTAATTTGCCTGGTCATAAAGGCACAACTCGCACATGTGCTGATGACTATTCAATTGAGGGACAAGTGAAGCGGATACATCAGGTAAGCAGGTGCTCCCAAAGTTCCTTTGGTGTATGAAATGGAATTACTATTGTGTGACTCGTGTGTGTGTGTGTGTGTGTGTGTGTGTGTGTGTGTGTGTGTGTGTGTGTGTGTGTGTGTGTGTGTGTGTTTCACAGGGTGTAGAGCTTTGTAGTTGACAGCATTTGTCTCCAGTAACCAAATTACCAGCCCTTAATGAGTTATATGTATGGACAAAGATAAGTCATTATTTGTTCTTTGTAGATAGAGATGGTTCACAGCTGTACAAAATACAGCCCGTCATTTTATTTTTAATGGAAAGTACATACACTGTCTAATTTGTGATCATTTTTGTATTTTGTTATTGTTTTTCCCACGTCCCAAAGACATGCTGTAGGTGGACTGGACACTCTAAATTGGCCCTAGTTGTGAGTCTGTGCATGTGTGTGCCTTCTGTGGAAGATTGGGTGCTGGGCTGGCAACTTGATACTGTAAAACTCCACTGCCAATCATGAGCGGACCGGTGATCCGCTTTGATGACCCCTAACCGGGAAAATCCGAAAGAAGAAGAAGAAGAAGAATGATTTATGACAAATCATAAGTATATGTTTATGACAGCGTATCTTGTGAAGTATGTATGTATGTAACCTAACTTACCATGTGTTACTTAGGTTATGCAACTGCGTGCATCTAAAATGCACTTACTAATAGAAATAGTGCCTTTTGCATAAAAATGCAGTGCCATGAATAAGTAAAGTCACAGGCATTCAGGCATCTCTGAAGCATATCTTCAGACATTGTTACATTAGTACACCTCTAATTATGATGTTAAAAAAGGAAGTTCTCATGTGACAAAAACAGTTAATAAGCAAAGTTATATATTTATCCTTCATTTTTCATGGGTTTGATTTCCAGTTGGTACTGTTCAACCTTATTAGCGTGTCCCAACATCTACATATGTCACAAGTCATACCATTTTCCCTCAAACAACCATGATTATAATAAATACTATACAGCATTTCAGTGTTTAACATTGGAAGATGTGTCAATAGTTTGAGCACTAAACATAGCCAAATCTCACTGCCATATTTCACACCTTCTGTATTTTTTGGAGTACGCAGTGCCAGTGTGTCTAAATGCAGAAATGCAGCTGGCAATGTTGTGTGTCTTTGCACACAAGCTATTGAGATTTTAATTGGGCATTAATTCAGATATATATTTCTAGCTTGACAGCTGTAGAAATGGCTGGCATTGGTAAATATGTGTTCCATTTAGAGCACTAAAAGTGGGAGTGTGAATAATTCCAGATTTTTGTGGCACTCCTTGTGAAGTGCTACAGCTAGAGCCTGCTATAGTAGAATTATACCAGATCTCAGTGTAAAGCTGAGGCTTGAAATAATTTGCCCAAGGCTGTATCCAGTACAACTGGCATCCCATGCACTGGGGAGCAATGCCATGACCACTACAGTGACATGAAGAGGCATAAGTGGGATCTCCTGATATGATGGGAGGATGAATTTATCACTGCAAACACCCCTCAGTGGTGTAAGTATACTGACCCATCACCTGTCTATGATATGGCATAAATTAGGCAGCCGATGTAGTTATTCATTATGGTTTCTTTTCTCTGTTGTTCAGCTGCAGCAGAGATAGCAGAAAACCATGACGCACATCAGGAGAGAGTAAATCACCTGAGAAATGCACAGGATAAGCATGCATTAGGTGTGAATGAAAGGCAGAGAAGTGTTTTCAGTCCATCACTGCATATCATCTTGAGCAGGCATACCTTAAACTCTGACATTAAGCATACATGCCTGGTGTGATAGCTCTTGGTGCTTGCATTAAGTAATGAGTACAACAGTTTAATTGTGTGTGGGGTTCAGTATCAAGAAACACACATTAGTGGATAGCTATGGTGCTCTTCTACCACTCTCCTGAATTTTCCTGTATTCTTTGTCCTACTCTCTGATTGCCACCCCATTTTCACCACTGCCCTATCAACCCTCTTTTTCACATGTTTAATATGGTCAAAAAATAGAATCACAACACACATCGCCAGAAAAACCCTATTGAAAAGCCTTCACTTTTTTTGTCCTCGGTATTTGCGAGGAGGTTGGCATCACACACCAATGCTGAGTGACAGTGAATACCATTCATCTTCCTTTGGTAAAAGCTGAAGATGTTTGATTTAGCCACAGTAGTCCAGTTACTTTCACACCAATGATTTTAAATGCACTGTGCTAAGGAAATAGAGAGTAAAGGCATTTTGTCTAACACTTGTTATGCTGCAGGATGTACTGAACTAGAAGTTCCTATGTGGTGACTTGAGATGATTCCCCTGTCTGTAGATTGATGCTTTTGCATACTGTCATGAGTTTGATTACAGCTGTATGTCAGATTATTATTTCATAATATTTTATATTCCTATCATATGTTTATTAAGAATGAAACTATTATGCTGTGCAATGTAAATATTAATTGGTCAAACTTCTGCTCAAAGTTTCCTTCCTCTAATACTGAGTTATTCAACTTCATTCATTTAATTACATCTCCTACCGGATTCAGTAAAGGTAACATAGAAGGCTTCATCCTAGATTGGCTACTGATCAGTGACCCAAACAAAATCTCCTCAGCAGCACATTTCCAAAGACTCACGCTCAGAGCATCACTGTTGAACTTTGCCCCTTACTCCCATGGTAGTGCGATCTCAGAGTTGGTATATTTAGTCAGGGGGGGCTCACAGCCCCCCACATGGGTGGGTTTGGTTTTCTTCTGTTCATGTGTTTGTTTCGTATGGGTGAGCAGTTACTTACCTGCAGTGAATAGTCGGTGTTCTGGGACCTTGTCTCAGTGAAATGGATTTCAGTTAAGGGGCATTTTGTTCATCTAAAGTAGATCCTCCCCAACAGGGAGACTTACTAAGCCACCCATATCCTGCTTTTGTCGTAATCTTGTTTCTACTATCCTACCCCTTTTTGCTTCCTATGCCAAGTACTTTATTGTACAGAGCATGACAGAGTAATAATGAGGAAAAAACCTAAGAGTAACACACAATAAAGATGGTCCTAAATGTACTATAAACAATAATGTTGCCATTTCCCTATCCATCTCTCTCTCTCTTTTTCTCTCTTCACCTCTTCTGGTGTATTCATTTTTCACTGTTCCTTCATTTGTGTCATTTAAAGTGTGTAAAGGAGTTACTTTGTGGTCTGATAAGATAATGTTCAGATCTATAGATTTATTTTTGCATACTTTCAAGTGGTGTAATCCAGCCATTAGTAAACTGTTACTGACTGTTTTAGTACACTATTTTATGTGTAGCTTCTGCCTACATCTTGTGTTGAGCCACCATTATCCTGATTCTATCAGAAACTACCTGTTCCATGCTTCCCTGTCTTCTTGTCTATGTATCTTCTTCCTTCTGTGTCATTAGTCTTCCTCATCTATGTTTGCGAAATGTCTGATGGCAATCACCACCTACAACTTAGGCTAAATGGAAGCACATGGCTTATGCAAAAGTCTTGTAAGATTTTGCCTTTAGTTGCATTAGTCTGTTGAACTTTGTGCTACTGTAACTATGCATAGTCAGGCTAACCTTTTGTTGAGCATACTGAGGAGTTGAATGTACAACATGCAGTTGTCATGAGGGTAATGAGGAGTAATACATACATTCTCCTTTTCTTCAATTTTTATGAAGTAAGAGTTCCTAGATGGTGGGATTAATAATAGTTCTGTACATTTTCCTTAGAATACTGTCAAGGTTTGAATCCAGATGTATGCCAAAGTGTTTCTGAATGTCTGTTATCAACCATTTGGGTGTAACTGTTGGCTACACGTTTCCTTAACAAAAGATTATTCTCCTGCTTCGGTGTGCTCATCACCTATTGTCAGCACTATCTTGTACAGATCTTACCTGTATAATTATGATGATAAAACACCCAAAAAGAATATAGTAGTGCAGGGCTCTAATACCCAAAGAAGAAGGTCTGCACTAAAAGGGAAATCCACAGCAGCTCCCAGAAGAAAAGGTAGAGTCAGCTGAACCACAACAAACAACTTTTAATAAACTTCCAAAAGACCAAATAAGTTTCTGGTGAAAAAAATACAGCAAGGAATATGCCAAAAGTTCAATACATTGGGTGCTTTCGTCCTGGCAATGTCCCACGGACTCCATCAGGACTTTACTTCCTGACACATGACACATGCTTTGTATTGCTGCTTCCTGCATTCGGTGAGTCCCAATGAAGCCCAAGATGTTAGTGATCGCTGACATATGGGGTCTTTGAAGGACCGGGCTGAAGTTAGGTGTTACAACCATGACAGAGCACCCTTGGACAGGAATTATCTTCATTGAACTTAAAACCTGCCCATGCTGCCTTGTGGTCAACTATTATTCTTCTGTGGTGAAGCTGTAACTGCAAGGCTTAGCTTGTTCTCCATGGGGCCAAGTGGATTTGGCTAGTTGTGAGCATGCTGTGCTTCATCTGACCCATAGAATCCTCCTGGCTACTATAAAAACCTTAATGTATTGAACTTGTGGCATGATGATAAAACAAACAGTAACATAACACAAATATGTGCATAAACAATTCATAAACTAATGTCTTAGTATGTCTTTCTGTGCATTCCTGTCACCTATCTGGCTGAACATATGTGCTGTACAAGTTTCCAATCAGAGGAAGATTTTAACATGCAATAGGATGCCCCCACCCCATTAACCCACGTTTACAAAAAACATCTTCTCTGCATCACACGGATGAAGTCATCATGTCAAAAGTGCACTCTCTACACTTACAAGTCAGAATTTTCCCATGGCACTTGCTGCTAATTCTGTCGTCTGTAAACTGTGTAATTAGATAGGTAGGGACTTCAAATCCAGTATTAGTTAATTAATGTGTCTGTCATGCACAGTTGTGCTCCTGACAACACCTCTTATGTAAACTTCTATTGAGGGCTATCATATAAATTTGTATTATCCCCAGGCTTGTAAACACAATGGTTACATCATGCTATGAAAAATGAATTACATGACAGTTGTAGTTTGAGTTATCTTGTGGCTCTGGCTGTTGAAACTGTGTTTTCTACACTGTGTAACCACAGAGTGAGGAGGTTTGAATCCTGCAATGACTGACTATTGTGGGTGTTTGTGTTTGTCTGTCATGCTGTGTAATGAAGGCTTATAATGCGTGTAGTTTGTGTAGCTGTGTATTGCTACTGTGCACTTCAACCACCTTCATATAATTTTAGAAGAACATCACCGTAATAAAGAATAGCAATGTCATCTGTACGAATGTGCACTGTCATAGTTGTAAAACAACATCTTGTGTGGCGCATGCAGTTCAGGCAGTGTTCTGTACCTTGTGATCTTAGGTAGTCAGTTCAAATCCAACCATTACTCCTTAGAGTCACTTGTGACAGTATAACTGGATGTGCATGTAGGTAACAGTGTTGTCACTCAGCTGTCTGCTGTGTATATGTTTGGCTGGGGATTCAAATTACAAGGCTTTATGCTCGTCACACAGAAATGATTTATTTGATAATGATGATGCCATGGGGTGACAGTTGGGTTTCCCATGAGAACTACTAAGGCTTTTCCTGTGCCATGAGGACATCAGTGTTCTGTATGCTGTTGCCTTAGTAAGGCATGTGTTCAAATCCATGATTATCCATACATTGTGCACAATTATCATTCACTTATCACAGTGATAATTGCATTATGCATCACATACGTTTGAGTATATCTAGTGGAAGGTAATGCTGTGTGAGAAAGAGACATATAGCAAGAGTCTTTTAAAGAAATTACAGGCACACATATCCCTTGCAGTTTGTAAGTAAATAATGTCATGTCACGGCTTCAAAGACCTAAATATCTCACAACTGTAGCAACACTTAGTGCATTCATTCTTCACAATACCATGTAGCTTCTGTTGTCACATAGTCAGGTGTTCAAAATCCACACTGACTGACTGTAAGCATTGTATGTCTTAATTCTGTTATGCATCAATGGCATCCACAAATGTTATAATGTGCACAATCTCCCCATTCCTTTTATCTCATAGAAATCATTTGCAACACAATCATATGATGTAATGACTTCACATAGGTAGAGTCTCACAGTTTTGTTAAGATGTCCGCTGTGATGCATGTGATTTATATACATGTCATTAGTTAGTGGACCTGCATAGCTTGCTATTCAATTCCAGCAAAGGGTAATATTTTATGAATGTACTGACATTACACTAACAACATTGGAGAAAGAAATATAAAGTAATTTTGTAATTTCCAGACAGTGAAACAGATGTTCAATGAATATCATGGTGTGACTGCCCCTACAGTACATTCATTGATTAATGATGTGTACAGCATATCTACACAGACAGATGTGGTTCACTTCTGGGACAATGCTGTTGTACAAAACAACAGGAACAAGGAACAGCTTCTTTGACTGAGAAATATTGATATTGCACTCTTCACAGTTGTGTGAATATTAACAAAGTTACCTCCTTGCCTCCATTCTGACAAAATCTTACTGTAGAAATTATCCTCTAATGTTGAGTCTTTCGGCTTTTCCCAGTTAGGGGTCGCCACAGCGGAACTCCGGTCCGCTAATGATTGGCAGTAGATTTTTACGTGCCGACTTGCCAGGCCTGATGCACAACCTTCAACAAAGGAACGCCCATTCACGCATGTCGCCACACAGAAGACGCTCTAACTGAGAATTGAACGGGACAATGTCTTACTGTGAGGTGACAACGCTACCGCAGCACCACAACCGCAGTGTATGTCCTTTATTATTCCACATGTTAATTTCATGTATTTGTGACAAGATCCAGTGCTATCTCCTGTGCATACCTCTCAACCTCTTAGAGCAAGAAATCTGGACAAACCCATGAATAAAAGTGGGACAAAGGCCCAAAAATAGGGACAGATTGTAAATACTGCTCTTACAAACTTAGAAAGTTGATAGAATAACAGGTTTTGCATTAGCATGAATTTTCTGAAGGGTATGAAGTCTGAAAATCAAATGTATGTCTTTATTTTCTAACTTTGGTCTTTAATGATTTGCCACCAATTTGCCAGAAAACCACAATTGTATGAAAAATGGACCAAAAATAAAACATGTTAATTTGTTAAAATATGGCATCTATCAACAATGTCCAAGACTATTCAGTTAACAGTCTTTTAAACTGTCATGGTATTTGGGCAAAGGATGTAAAGGACAAAAGCCCAGAAATAAGATAGTGGAGGTAATTTTAGGAAGAAGAAAGACAACCACTTTTTTAAAGTAGGCAGAGTACTATTTTTGTAGAAAGTGAGATGTTAAAGCATGGGTGCCTAAGTATTATCAGGGTTGGCATTTTAAGGAATAAAGAATGGATAATTGACCTATTTGGACAATGTGATCTGTATATGTCCCACCTTTTACAAAGTTATTACCTCTGATACCATT
Source organism: Protopterus annectens (assembly GCF_019279795.1). Classification (NCBI taxonomy): domain Eukaryota; kingdom Metazoa; phylum Chordata; order Ceratodontiformes; family Protopteridae; genus Protopterus; species Protopterus annectens. Next base: position 254,509,294 of record NC_056748.1, on the reverse strand, counting down.
GAGAAGACAACTGAAAATAAGGTTACAGAATTCCTGTCCATTACTACTTCTGCCCATGGAGTTTTAGCCCAGCATACATGGGCAGCCACAGGGTAACTGGAGTGTGAGAGGCTGCTCTGTGTCACTAGACCCTCCAGTGATGCAGGCTATTGAGAGGACAGTTAAGGCAGCTGTCATTTATAGAATGTGTATGAACCTCACTGATGTGCATTTTCTGTTTCAGTAGGCAGTTTGATGTGCATTTTCTGTTTCACTAGGTAGTACTGCATGTGTCTGTATATGGTCTATATAGATAAGACACCTGTTAAAATTAACATGTTGCTCCATTGTGTGTGCTGACAGGCTCCATGGTGCATTTTGAAGAGCAAGTGTGAGCAGACATAATGTTTAAATAGTTTTAAATATTCTTTTATGTTTTAAATATTTTAAAATATTCTGTTTGCCCTTACCTCAAGGTGCAGTGATCCCAGAAATGGTGCATGTAGAGTCAGAGGGTGTGGACTGACATTCTTAAAAAATTAAAAATTTCAAATTGCAGTTCATTAGGAGCCCATGTCAGAAGTACGTCTGCGTTCAGAGGTAACTGCAAATACATGCTATTGCCGCCTCAGCACTCTGACCTTTCTCATGTCTATAATTACTTACTGTTTTGTGTACAGTGAAGACCCTGTTCGAAGGCAGATTGTGCCCAGGATGGTGTTTTCTCTACCTTTTTTTACATTTCCGTTCACTGTCATATTCTTCCTATTGTTTCTTTTACATGACAGTATGTTATGTCTGCTTTGTAGGCCCACTTGTGTGTGCAGCTCTGTTACACATCCTTGTACGTATTCCTTTTTATTTAAGTTTCTTCTTTTTTTTTTTCTTTCATTCATTTTTTTATATTTGTTTAACGGATAGTGCACTGATCAATACTGACCAATTTCAGGATCAGCCTGGGTGAAATACAAAACATTTCACAAACAAAAAAGGCAAAAATGTAAGTAATAATAGAGTAGGTCAGATTAGTTACATAAAAAAGTGTATCTGCACATTATAGTAAATAAGCAGACTACAATGCACGATATTTGCATTCGTTTTTGAAATGGGTCAACGTTCAGTAATTCTGTGAGAGGAGAAGAAAAGTGAAAAGGGAATGGGGATATTGAGCTAGGTAATATGTCCTCTGTTGAAGTACGAGCAACTGGCTCGGATGAAGAGATGGTTTTTTTTTGTTGTCTGCATCTGGAGTAAGTGTGGGTTTCGTTTGGGATGATAGAGAGAACTAGCAAAGAGTAGACGTGTGGGCACTGCTGTGAAGTTTGATTCTAGGGGTAATTAGTATTGGTGTGGTTTGTGAGTTTTTTATTTTTATTACGGTATAGCTGCAAGGTTAGATCTTTGTTTTATGGGCAGCCATTTGGATTTTTCTAGGCTGATACAGGGTTGCTCACAGATCGGATGAGTTTATAATGAAGTGGCAGATGCTTTTTTTAAATTGTCTAGAGTTTGGTGGCATTTTTCTGGGATGTGGATGTGTAAGTGGGTAGTCCATATTATAGCTGAGAGAGGAGAACTCCTTTGTGTTGACTGCTGTGGCTGGTTGAGATAGAAAAGGGGAAATCAGTTTAGTCCAGGAGAGGAGGAATTTTATTTTTGCTTTCACTCTATGTGGAAATAGAAGTTTGGTGATGATCAAGCCATAACTCCAATTATTTGAAGGTGGAGGTTGTTTTTATGGTATGGTTGTGTAAGAAAAAAGATAATTAAAGAGTCAATTGACAAAAATTGTATGTGGAGTTCCCAAAAGCATGATTTTATGTCTTGGGTGGTTGAGAAGTAGTTTGCTGTTTATGAGCTATTTATGAGCTATTGGTGGCAGTCATATAAGTCTGACTGGAATTAGGATGTAATGTTGTTGTTAGAATGACTTTGCTTGTTTGGTGTTTGTTAGTAGGTGGACTGGTCCATAGGTTATTTGCAGCCATGACCTTGAACACAAAGCAAAGATACTGATCAGACGCAAACCAAGACAATATAAATAAAAAAAATTTGCTTGAAATTCTAAAACTGAAAAAAAATGGAGACTGCTCCAGGAAAGGATACTGCAGCCCACATACATGTTTTTGTAATGTGCAGTCTTTTTCTGTTTTTGTACCTCCTATGTGATATCCTGATAGCTTTATGCTATCCCTTTTACAATATCCTACTTTCCACTTTCTCCCTGATGCATGCATTTTATGCTGTGTAATCCCATGCACCGGGATCCTCCAACGTTATTTTTTTATTTTTTTATTTTTTTTTTTTTTTTATGCCCAGTTTGTGTTTGGTGAATTCTTGTTTTTAATTAGTTTTTAAACATAAAATATATCCAAAATATATCATATAAACACAGGTAAAACAACTTTGGAACTTTGAAAAAAATCTATCATGGACATCCACTACTGCTTTTGTTACATTCATTTCATGTCTATAAATTAGAGATTAAATAAACTCCTCCAGTGAACTGCAAATTTCACTTATGGGTTTAACTTAAAGACTCTGCACACATGTCAATATTTTAAAAATATTATTTTGCAAACCATTTACCTTTTTACTTATTTATCTTTTCCATTCAAAGACAAGGACATTTTAACTATAGAAATGTTTCCTAATAGCACCTGTACCTCATCTCTTGACCGTGTTTGCTTATTAACATCTACTCCCATCCCCCAAAATTCCCATGACCAATGTCTCCATTTGTGAAGGGTTGGTGTAATAATGCTGTTAAGCTGATACCACCTCTACTGAGCTCTTTCAGAATCCCAAAACATATATCTGGTTCAAGTACTTTTGTGCCACTTCAACATTTGCCATTTGCTATTTGCTGTTCTTTCTATATATATAGTCTATATAGAGTGTCTCTGGGGTGTGGTACCAAAAGTGCAGAATATGCATATGCCAGTCTCGCAGATGAGTCCATCTGTTTAGTAAGTGTCAATTCTCTCAAACCTTTACCCACTGACATTTCTCAATGTCTGTATTCATTCATCTCTCCCACCTTGATCTGTCTGTAAATAACTTTATCTGTTTTTTCTGGATCTTAGTTCATGTTATATGTGCTCCATCGTGTCTATCAAGTACTACTCCATCATTTCTAGGGGGCCTGTCTATTATTCTTTTGTCTGTGGATTGCTTATCGTTATGTGTGATATTAATTGTGTATATGTGGACCATTGTGTTAGTGGCAAATGATGCAAATATTGCAGTTTCTTAAAACTCAAGGAGTCCCCTGGAAATGCTGGACGTATTCTATAATTCCACAATTAATTGCCTAATTTCCTCATTATCCCATACTGCTCTGTTTAACCAGTTTTTCTCATTTGAGGTTTCCTAAAGTTTTTTAGGTCCCTTTACAAGTGTTCTAATAAATCCACCCATAATTATTTCATCTTGGTGGGAATATTCTGGGAGCTTTGCCATTTCATTTCCCCTTTGAGTCTCAGTCTTATTAATTGTGATATATTAAATAGAGGGGCTTGACTTAAAATGTTGTGTCACCACCATCACCTTCTCTCTTATAACCAGTAACCTCTGTTTAGCTACTCTACGTTTATATTTTTGTTAATATGTTCTTTTATTATATGTTGTAATTCAAGTAGTCCTATATGATCTGCTATTAATGGAAGATTTCAAATTAATTTTTGAGTATTGACACAACTGCAATTCTGGTTATGTTAATTCTCACAGCCAGTGAATGAGTTCTTTACCCTCTGGGTCCAGTAGTTTCTTAATATTAGCTTTGGTACATTCTATATTTTGACAAACAGTCTTCTTTACCATGTACCCCCCTTGTAGCCCAAGATACATTGGAAGTTCAGCTTTTTTTATAGGACCACATGACCCTCTGCCCTTTCTTATTCTAGTTCTTGTCATTACGGTTTTATTATGATTGATCATGGGACCAAACACTATGGTGAATTCCTGGAATGCTTCTAAGATATCAGATAATATATAATCTATTTGTTCAGCCAAAAAAACTCAGTTATCCATGTAGAGCTCAAATTAGAGCCCTCCATATCCATTAGTTTGCATTTATTCTAGCACTTTTAAAAATAATTCTTCTGTTATTAGGAGAAATAAGTCAATTGACAGAGGGCATTCTTGTGTGGTACTCCATTTATTAATGCATTTCTGAGAGCTGCCTCCATTTAGTATGACTCCAGTTTATAAAGCTGTCCTTTATGTTTGTTAAGAATTAAAATATAGAATTAAAATATAGACTCCCAGTTGACAGTATCAAATGCTTTCAGAATGTCAGAAAGTACTACCCAGCCTTTTCTACCCATTCTTGATGTTCATATAAAAAGCTTGATTGGGAGTACCAGTTCTCAGTTGTCTGTCTATCTTTCACAAGCCCATGTGTTTTGGCATTTTTAATAATGCTGTGTTTCTCCATCTATCTATATATCTATCTATCTAGTTAGCTAGCTATGTTTCCTTCTATCAGTCTGTCTGCTAAGTTATCTCTACCTGTCCATACAGGTATGCTCAAATGGAACTCACATTGAGATTTAATATAAAAAATGGCCACACTGAGAAAATCAGTACAAAACACATTAACATGAAGAAAATAAACTATATAACATCATAACCTGTACAATATAATTAAAAAGAAGAGTATGTATTGGTAAAGCTGTTTATCAACTATGAATAAACTGGTTGAGCCCAGTATTTTATAGTGGGATAAGCTAATCTAGTAATAAATCAAATATCAATACAATACAGTAGGGTATGGTGATTACATACTGTGTGAACTTGATCTGTACAACAACTTTGTTGTGCAATATGAACATTTTACAAGTTAATACAATACTATATGGAAAAAACTTTAATAAGGCTGAAAAATACATATTGTCACTGTTGAAGCAGAGCTCTGTACTTTATATTGAAGACTACCAAGGCAGTACAATTTACACACAGCATGGAACAATGCTACATAATATGGGGCAACCTGCTTGCAGTCACAATATAGATGTGAGGAGAAGTTCAGTAGTAAATGTTCAACCAGCTGAATAACAGAAATCAGCTCATGGAAATATGAAGCATATTTTACATGTGAAACTCAGCACTGCAATCAGCAAAAAACAGGGATTGTGTAAAATGAAATAGGAGAGCAATGCAGGGCAACTGGCAAGTTTAGGATGCCTCAGCCAATAGTTACTTAATACCACATTGTCATTTCTTTTGTACATTTTTTTGTATGGGTTGTGATGTGTGTGTATGTTTATGTGTGTGTTTTGTAGATATAAAGTTCTTTTTCCTGTGGCTTTACCTGTCTTGATAGGGAGATTATTCCGAAACCTACCAACAGCAACAGAGTAAAGATCATCATCATAATTTATTTATTTATCTATTTATTTATTTATTTGCTTTTTTTGTGTATGTATGGATTTGTTTGTTTGTTTGTTTTGTATCATACTAAAAGATCTTATGAGCTGATATTTGTTGAGACTAGCTGATGGATGCATTCTAACCAGTGCAGATTTTCAAAGAATGGCACTGCTGAATCTGGCTATCATAGCCTGTAGCAGATCTGTTGTAAGCCTGTGTGCATCTCTGTTGTATGTAGTCTCTAGTTTCTGATGCAGTAATGAGAAAAGGCTCCTAAGATGTGCAGACTGTAGGAGAGATGGAAGAAGATATGAGAAAAATATGTCATAATGTTGGAAAATGATCCTGTTCTTTCAAAGACCAATATGTAAGAAGTTGTACCAAACAGTACTGAATCAACATAAAAGTGCAAAAAAGTTGCTTTGTACTTCCCTTTTTTAAGTGAATTATAATATGTGAAATGAAGTGTGTAAAATGGCATATAACTTGCTACTGTGAAAATGTACTGTACTTTAGAAATGAAAACAAACCATTGCTTTTGAATGTGCAGAGCTTCAGTGCAAGTAGGAGTTCTACGTGGCACACCTCATCACAAAAGGTTTCTAATCCAGGAAAAAAGAGGTCATGGTTCCCCCACTACTCATCGCTCATTAGACCCATTATAGAGTACAATGTCCCTTTTGATATGTACCTCACAAGACATCTACAACAATAGGAAAGGCCGCAGAAATACCTCACAAAGAGGATTATTGGCCTCAAACAGATGCCCTATGCAGACCGTCTCAAAAAACTCCAGCTTTACTCTGTCACATATCGCCTACTCAGAGGCGATCTCTGCCTAACATACAAAGCTATGTCAAACCCAGAGCTGTTGGACATGCTCCACTTAAAGAAATCCCAATCCTCTGAGCTACATGCTTTAGGGACCTAAACCTTGTCACCACAATAAAAAGAACATGCTGGAGGGATAGATTCCTGTCCCAGAGACTTCCATACTCTGGAACAAACTACCTAGCTATATCAAACAAAGCTCCTCATTAGCACTCTTCAAGAAAAATCTTGATGATTGGATGTGAGATAGGAAATTCACCCCGGGGATCACTTCTGTGGCTCTGCTTGACAGGGTCACAGGAAAATAATTTTCTTGGGTTGCAAAAGACAGGGTACCATTTGGCTAGGCTTATATAGGCCCTAGGGCCAATAGCCTAGTGCCTACCTATGAACCTAAGAAGTCTTATTCTCTTTAAAGGTTGCTAAGTAAGATAATATGATAATTTCCAAAGCTGGCATTTGTATTTGTGGAATCGGGAAGAAAATCTTCTAAAGTCCAGCTAAAACCTCAGGACATCCTGTTTGTGCACTAATAAATACAGGGTTTGGCTGTCAATTGTAACAGTAACTGTCATGGAAACAGAAGCTAACGAAGTTACTGATGTACAATATGAGAAGCACTTTATAAGCTTGAAATCCTGAAATCTCGAATTTCAGAATCTCGAGCCCATAAAGCAGAAAGATCGGAACATCGCAACCCCAGAAGCATGAAATTCAAAATCTCGAATGTCGGAGATTTTGAATTAGCAGTTCTGGTGTTGCACTGTATTCATGGATTCAGGTAAATGTTTATGTTTAAGGGTGTTGGGTAGGGGCTGTAGTTACTGTGATGTCTGTGTGTGAGAGGAATGTAGTTTGTGTGGTGGTGTTTCATGTGTGTGTGCATGTGGTGCAACCTTGGAGTTAGAATATTTAAGTGGGGGGGTGTGGGGGGTGCCGGGGGGCTTGCCCCCTGCATATAACAAGAGTAGGTGTGTGTGCTTGTTTAGTTGTGTGCGTGTGTGTTGTATTGGTTTTTGACAGTGTCGGGAGATGTGTGTGTCTGTGTTTGCATGTGTTTTTGAGGTTTTGTGGTTTCGGGAGTTTGGATTTCTCAGTTTTGTGGTTTCGTGATTTAGGGTTTTGCAGTTTTGTGGTTTTAGGTATTTGAATTTTCTACTTTATGGGCTCGAGATTCTGAAATTCGAGATTTCAGGATTTTGAGCTTATAAAGTGAATCCAGGATATGATATGGAGGCAGAATTCAAGAATACACCTATAAGGACTCTGAAAGTTTCATTTTGTCCCATTCCACTTTAATAAAGAGACCAAACTCCAAAAGTCCTTTGACAACCTTTACTGATTCAAACATAAGAATCAAATGTATCATAATTTTAATAATCATAATTTCATTTCTTTGCATATCATCAAAACATTACTTGACCATCCATAAGAGATGTGTAGCACCACTCACCCTTTCTGTTTTTTTTTTTTTTTTTTTTTTTTTTTTAAAACAGGTTTATTGTTTTAACATATAAGAGAAATATCATAACAATTTTATACAAGTAATTAAAAATAGGTATTATTATAACATTCAACAAAACAACTAAAGTATTTACAAAGACATCCACTACAATCAGATCAATTAATTAAACAAAAATACCATGCTATTGAAATTAAAAATTTTTTAACAAATTTTGTAAATTATCCCATACAATATAATAAGATGTTTTTCTATTTGTTCTTGTCCTAATTGTGTTTATTTCCATATGGCACACTATATTCATAACATTTTTAAATTCATTGAACGAAGGAGGTGTATCTGAAATCCAATTTCTAGTTATTATTTTCCTAGCCACTGCTAGAATAGACCATAACAAGGGAAGCTTGACCTTTTTAACACTTTGAGGTACAGGTGTGTTGAATAATATAAGAGATTTAGAAATAATGAAATTATCTGTAAAAAGAGCCTGCAAAAATTCATTAATTGACTTCCAGTATTCTTTCAATTTTATACAGTCATAAAACATATGAGCCCAGTCAGCATTAATTTCTACATTACATCTCTTACATAGATTATCTTTATTATTTATTTTATTCATCATCAAAGGTGTATAAAAAGATCTATGTAAAAATTTCCATGTATAAAGTCTCCAGACAATGGAAGACGTAGTTCTATAAGCAGATTCCAATATATATTGTTTATCTTGTTGATTTGGTGGGTCCCCATTAATAGAAGTGAAATAATTCCAGTATGAAGCTACACTGTAAAACGTTTCTTGTCTGATAATTTTATGTATGTATGAAAGTTTACCTTTATCAGAAACTTTATGTTGTAAATTTAATATCAAGTAATCGATCAGTGTTGGAATAGATTCTTTAACTGTTATAGACATTAGATCTATTTTATTAATGAGATGTTGTCTAAAGGTCTGAACCTCTAACCAGCAAGTTTCTCTTAGATCAAATTCTTGTTTTAAAAAATCTAGATTTTTAACTTTATTATCAGATATCAACTGATACCAGTACTTTAGATCATTATCTATAGCTAAATGAGTTCCTTCAGAAGTAGATGACAAAAGCATACCCTGAGTATACATTATAGGAATACAATAAAATTCCATTCCCTATACTTAGGGTGCATGAATATAAAGTTACGATAACTAATAATAATATTTAATGGGTAACAAACCATATGTTTAGGTGTAATAGGTGAAGTACAAAATTCCTTTAGTAACCATAACATGGAGTTATTTACAATCATATTTTTATGTGTTAAGGAGATTTTCATGAAGTGCATACTAATTAGCTCCCAATAATCTTTCCATTTTGCGACATATGACTGATCTATTAATAAAGTAATAACTTTTACAATAGAAGAGATAGTATATAAATTAAAGTCTGGAAAAGAAATACCCCCTTGAGACCAGCTATGAGTATGTTTCTTTAATGCAATCCTAGGTCTATTAGGTGCCCATAGGAAATTTAACATTAGTGTATTCATTTTCTTGATAATTATTTTTGTAGGTGGAAGTATTATTGATTGTATTAAGTATAAAATCTTGGGGAATATTATCATTTTAATAATTGTAAGTCTCTCCTCCATAGTAAAAACATATTATTCCAGGTATTAAAAGATTTTGTATATTAAGAAAACAGGTATTATAATTATTATATATAATAGATTTAATATCTTTAGATAGTATTATACCTAAATAAGTTATCTGACCTGAATTGGGTACATATTTAGTAAAATCACTAATGAGAATATTTTTTCGTGTATATATAGGTAGTATTTTAGTTTTTTCTTCATTGAATATTAAACCAGAAATACTTTTAAAATTCATCATGTTATCAAATAGAGACTGCATAGAAGAATTAGATCCTGCTGATGTAATTAGAACATCATCTGCAAAAAGTTGAATTTTGGATGTTGTATTTTTATCTATTTCAAAACCCTCTATGTCAGTACTGTTTCTGATCAAATTAGCCCAAGGCTCCATTACTAAAGTAACTAATAGTGGAGAAAGTGGACATCCTTGTTTTGTACCTTTAAGAATGGGTATTTTTTGTGAAACATATGTTCCTGCCTTAATATAAGCCAACGTTCCTTTGTATAAATGCTCAATTAGATTTACAAATGCATCTGAGAAGTTTGTGCACTTCATTAAGGTAAACAGATAGTCCCAACTTACTGAATCAAATGCTGAACTTATATAAAGACTAATAAGTGTTAAATCTTTCTTTTTCCTATTTGCAAAATCTATTAATGTTAAAGTTCTTCTTATATTATCAAAAGTATTTCTATTTACAATGAAGCCTGTCTGATCTATATCTATAATGCCAAGAATGATTGTCTTCAATCTGTCAGCAAAGATACTCATAAACATTTTATAATCAACATTAAGTAATGAGATGGGCCGATATGAAGAACATCTAGTTGGATCTTTATTAGGTTTTAAAATTGGCTAAATAAATGTATATTGCCAAGATGGGGGGGTTATTAACTCAGTTTGGGCCAAAATAAAAACCTTATGTATTAATGAATATGTACTTTTAGAAAGGATTTTATATATCTCTGGTATAATACCATCATTACCCGGTGCTTTGTTTGATTTAAGCTTATTTATTTGTGTGATAACCTCTGTATATGAAATACTTTTGTCCAATAGTTTAATCTGTTGTTTATTAAGCTTTTTATTCATGTTTGTGGTTATAAACTCCTTTATTTTATCTTTAGGTTCCATATTAATGTTATTATGGTTAATTTTGTGAAAGTGATTTCTAAATGCATCTAGTATTTCTGGTATACTAGAAACATTCTTCTTTTTCCTTAGAGAAAAGATTTCTTTGATATGGTTTTGTTTATTCAACCTTTTTGTTTTATTTTTAAGTCTATGTAAGTATTTGGGGCTTATTGAATAAGACAAAAACTTGTATTTCTCTAAAGTTATTTTAACTTTATGAGTTAAAATTTCTTTGTATTTCTCATTTAGTTTGTTTATTTCTTCAATAACTTTCTGGTCTATAATATTTTCTTTATTATTATGTTTATAGGAGTCTAATTTACTTTGAATATCTAACAATTCCTTATCCCAAGATTTCCTTTTATTATTATACCATCTGATACTTTGTCCATATAGATATGATTTTAAGGCATCCCAAACATAAACAATGGAGACTTCAGGAGTATTATTTATGTCTAAAAAATGTTTTACTTCTGAAAGTATATATTCTTTATAGTATTTTAGTTGAGTTAAGTATGCTGGTATCCTTTTGATCTGAACATTATGAATAGTTTTTATCATGAATTCAAAAACAATTGAATTATGATCAGATATAGGACATGAAATGATTTTGGAATTAATTAAATCTGTTACCATCTGGTTAGAAATAAAGACCCTATCTATTTTTGAATAAGTTTTGTATCTGTTAGAAAAAAAGGTGTATGGTAATGATTTTGAATTTATCTGATTATTAATATCATTCAAATGATAAGAATTAGCAAAATCATTTAAATGTTTTGCATTAGATGTAATTCTTCTTTTCCCTATAGTGGTAGTATCACTTTCATGTAGTATACAATTAAAGTCACCAGCTAAAATAATATCTCCTATAGAGAATGATATGATCTTATCAAGATGATGTTTCACTGTATTAATACCAATTCCAGGTATCAAATATACATTAATTAAAGTGTAAGTCTTCCCATTAATTTGTATTGTAACCATACAAAACATTTCTTTGTCATCCTGATAAGACTTAATGGTTTTAGGAATGGGCATACTTTTATTCCATAAAATAGCCACTCCTCTTTTTCTGAGTGTGCTCTGAACTAACCAATACTGTATATTTGTTTGTGGCTAGTTTATCAATATCTTTTTTCAAGAGATGGGTTTCTTGCAGGAAGACTAAGTTGGCCTTATGTAAATTAATGTATCTTATTAGGCTTGCCCTTTTACATGGATTATTCAATCCATTAATGTTTAAAGAAATTCCTTTTAAAGATGTCATTTGGCTTTTTAAAACTTAAGAATCTTATGATCAAAATAACAAATAACAAGATAAGTAATGTTACATCTCCTCCTTTAGGTGTACCTTTAAATATAGCTGTATTTATTGAATCTCTTATGGGATTTCGTATAGGATTCAATTTTGTTTGTAGTGACAATGAATGTACAAAATATATTGTGGATGTCAAAACTATGTACAAATAACAATGAACAAGTGAAAATAATGTAAGGATTAAACCTTGCATCCAGCCTGGAGTTATAAACTCCAACTTAGAGTAGTATTTACCACTCAAGTTAACCCCCTACCCTAAGCAGCAGTACCTCAGCTACCACCTTATCAATTTAAAACTAGTTATATTTAACTGAGGTTAACAGTTTTCAATTCAATTATCTAGCAAGACAAGACTACACATTTGGTAAAACAGCATCATATAAACTAAAATAAACCTTTTTTTTTTTTTTTTAAAAAAACTGTTCATACTACTATACACATCCATGTAATATAAAACACTTGTATTCAAATAGCATTCAAATAATCTTGATGTTAGAAATCAAGAGGAGAGAAAAATAAGTTCTAACATTTATTTAAATCAAAAACTTTGGCTAATATGATTCAGACATTACATATATTAAGATGCATCTATTTTCTGTCATGTAAATGCAATTAATGGCTTCCAAAAAAAACCTTGAATTGCTTGTATATGAGCATTTACTCAAACTCATTATTGTCAATAGAATAAAATATTGTATTCATAGAAATTGTTATAAATCATACTGCATAGTTATGCAGATTCTCAGAAACACTTATATACATATATACATACATACACACACACACACACACACACACACACATATATATATATATATATATATATATATATATATATATATATATATATATATACACATACACACACACACACACACATACACATACACACACACACACACACACACACACATATATATATATATATATATATATACATACATACACACACACACACACACATACACATATATATATATATATATATATATATATATATACATATGCATACACACACACAAACACACACACACATACATACACACATACACACACACACATACACACATGCACACACACACATACACACACACACACACACACACACACACACACACACACACACACACACACACACACACACATATATATATATATATATATCTGATCTCACTGAGTTGTGTCCTTACTTAGCACTATCTTACTTGCTGTCCCTATAATAAATCTGTCTGCTTTATACAAAATAATGCACAGCAAACACATTTTAGTCACCAGATTTTACAACCATGCTATACTACTGCTTTAAAATATATCACATGACAATTTCTTCCAGTATAGAGTTATAAAATTATTTATGCTTGTCAATCAGATGAATTAAATGAGTTATAGTAATGTATATGTTTGGAGCATAAGTTTTTAACACAGATTATTAAGCTGCTGTTAAGTAGATTTTCAAAAACACTTGAATAAATGTTTCATTTTCTATGCCTTCTAAAATAAGACATTTACTTACTACAAGAAACTGTATCATTTAAATTCATTATAACTGACATATTTTATGAATTATAACATAGATATTTAAGTAATTATATAAAATAACTCACATTTAGATGTTAAAGAGTTCATTTTCCTTCACATAGTCACATTTGTATCATTTCTATTTCTTGGTAGAGTGTCATTCCTGAATCTGTGATGTGTCAGTGTGATATCTAGGTCAAAGGTGAGACTAGCTGCTTTCAGCTTCTCTGTGAGAATTCTGAGTTGAAGCTTTTGAAGTAGCTCATGGACACTGTGCATGAGACAGCCCACATCCCAGATTGTCTCTCTTAACATTTTGGCGGGAAACTTATTAAAAACTAGTGACAAACATTCATTTAGCAGTGTAAATGCATCTAAACATGACAAAACCTTCACAATGTATTTTACAGGTTATTACAGCTTCTATGTAAGTGAAATTAAGCCCAAAATTATTAATAAGTAACAAAACTCAATATTTTTGTCCCAACTCAATTTGTATGCAAATCTTATTATTTACTGTGTCTATATGATCAAAAGCATTTCTATATATTAATAAAGAAAAGAAAAAGAGAGTAGAAAGTAAAAGGGTGTAAGGCAGAAATAAAAAAATGTAAGAGAAATCTATAAGAAGTATATACAATGGAATATTACTTACTGTTTATATTAATAGAGTTAAAATAAAACATATTATTTACTATTATTTAGTTCTAATTATTATTAGTTAAAGCATGACAGATTATTTACAAACAAGCATAAGTAGTGTAATCAAGAAAGTATAATTAGGAATAGCATTTGAAGAACATATAAACTTTTTACAAGGAATAAATATGTTATTATTCTATTAATCATATTTTCATTACTCTTCTCTCCCTGCCCTCCCCTACCCTTTACCCACTACATAATCTAAATAGAATGTCATTGTTTAAACAAAGAAAAGAAGAAGAAAAAAAAGATAAAGAAAAAAAATGTATCAAATTACTGACCTTACTTCTCCTTTTCAGAAAGAGAAACCAGTTGAATCACAACTTGCCATTAAATCTCCAGGTATTTTGACTAGTTATGAAACAAAACATTTCTTTGCACACAGAGAATAACTTTGAATAAATCTTTTTCAAAATATTTGTTGCTTCTTGGAAATGCAGGAACTATATTTAAAAAGATTAATAATGAAATAAAATGATAAAAAAAAACATAGAACAAATCATTTGTTTTTTAGTCTCTTCTTCTCTGAAGTCTTCCACGAAGTTTCAGTTGCCAGTCTCTTTAATGAAGGACTAGCCCATTCCATTTCTTCTATTTTATCCAAAATCTTATTTTTTTTGATAAACAGTAAAGCAGAGTCTAAGTCATCGAAAATTTTAGGACCATCAGGAAGGAAGATTTTAAGCTTGGCAGGAAACAGAAGGTATGTTTTAAACTGTGCTTTTTTAAGCTCCCTTATTAGTGGCAGAAAAACTTTTCTTTTAGCTATTACCATGGAAGAATAGTCATTGTCAAAATGCACAGTTGTCTCATTAACCTTAACAGGAGCTTTAGCCCAAGCAGATTTAAGAACCATCTCTTTATCAAAAGATGATAGAAATCTAACTATAACTGATCTAGGATAGTTTTTGTTAGAGTTAGTATTAGCTATAGATATATGTGCTCTTTCGATATCAAAAGAGAATGCTTCTGGTAAGTCTAAAGTTTTAGGGAGCCATGTTGTTAAAAAAGAAGTAATATTGTTACCTTCAATATTTTCTGGCAGTCCAAAAATCCTAATGTTATTAGCCTAGATCTATTTTCCAGGTCATCCAGCTTTGTTTGTAAATGTGTATTTTGTTTCAGCAGAAACTCAATGTTGATTTCCTCTTCTTGTATTCTATTTTCCATGTCATTCACAGCTTCTTCTATGCCTGTCATCTGGATCTTCTGTTGTTGCAGGTCTATATGTAACAAGTCTATTTGTTTTGTAGTTTTTTCTATGAAGGTGTCTATTTTAGTATCCATTTTATCCATCTTAGCAGTAAGTTGCTGGATTATAATTATCAGAGACTGAAGTTCTTTCTTGATGCTGGAGTCTTGAGAATTTGTCTTACTGGAACTCATTTCAGACTGATAAACTGACAGGAAAATTTCCAAAGTGATTTCTGACAGGAATATTGTTAAGATTTCCTTTCTTTTTTAGATATAGTTCAAGAACTATATAAAATAAACATATTTAGAAAGAAAATTACTTCAAAAATTAATTTTTTAAGTAATTAATTCCTGTCAGTGTAATGAAATTGGTGGAGCTGAAGAAATCTGCTGCTATCCTGTGTTCATCCTTGGCCACGCCCCCCCACTCACCCTTTCTGAATAAGCAGCTTCCTCCATTCACTCACTTATTCTTGCACTTCAGGCAGTGTCCAACTGCTCATCTTCATCGCAAAACTTACATCCAAACCATTAGGTGCAAGCAGCGTCCAACCACTCACTTTCACCACTTCAGGCTTCCTAACTCCAATAATGTACACCAGAGGGGGAGCAGAAGAGGGACAAGCATGTCCCTTTTCTCCACCCACCAGTGTAACTCAGGCAGATCCCCTCACTAACAGCAATCTTTATCCAGCTCCTCCAAAACCAATCCCAAATTTAAATTAAACAAATCTAAAGCAAAATCACTAAGGTGCACCCCATCCTTCCTGAACCACATAAGGTCCCTAACAGAAAACTCTTTATGCTATATAGTTTGCACTCCCATCACCCCCAACTGCTTCACCAACCTAAAATTTACAAACTTCCACACCAATTCAAGTGACAAGAACTTCTTAACATTCCTACAAGACAAACGAGGAATAATCTCCGACCATGCTAAGCACACACTTGGGTATAACTTCCTTAAAGCTAACAAATCCTCTTTATCTGATAAACCAAGTGATGCTTTGGCATTGAACCAAAATTGTTACCTGTCAGGTGCACCAACAGGACTCAAGGAAGCCCCACCTGAGCTTTTATTGCTATAAATACCTGCAACAGCTGGTTCCACCTCAGCCTTCTAATGCCATGCCATGTCACTCTGCAAATGAAGCAATGTAAACCCAACTCAGAACCGTTACTCCTAACAGCAGCCCTCCTTGTTGCCCAGTACAAATGACCCTATGATGACAATCCTTTTGCCTAGGGCAAAAAAAAAGATAAATTAATATTAGAATTACAAACACCATCCCCTATCTAATATAAGTCAAAAAGGCATTGGAAGACCATTGCCCCACCCTCTTAATGACTTCAATTGAACTACCCACTCTTGCCAAATCTGATGCCCTACCCATCCTAAAAGAATGAGTAGAAAATCTCTCTCTGTCCAAACCCATACTACCATAAGCCCTTCTCATCACTGAAATCAAAGATCCCTCTGTTATCGCCCTAACCCTTTTTGACCAGCAAACCAAATCCTTTGAGCTCCCTTTATGAAATGCTAACAGTTTCCTCGCCCACATCACTGGACACATATGCTTCAACTTGTCCTTCACTAAAACTATTTGCACACCCTTGCCCACCTGGTCAGTCTTAGATCTCCTTAACCAAATGTGAACTGTACCAGGCAGTAACATACCATCCTTCCAAACCAATGACCCCAACAACTCCAACACCCTAAAAGCCCCAAAGTACATCAAAAAACTGAACATCACCCACACAACATAATCCACCGATTCCCCGGTTACCCTACCTAAACCCCACAGCAAGACCTTTAAAACCTGCCTTGTCACAGGTCAATGCTTGTCCTTGTTCAAACCATCCTCCCTAGCCCATCCCTTCAACACTACCCCACCATCCAGGATTTAGTGAAATCCTGCAATATTGCAATGCAAGCAAACACACTTATTGCAGCCAAGTCCACCTTAACCGATTTTGCCATTTTACCCTGGGCCCTAGCCCATGCTAAATATCACAACAATAACAGCTCTTCCAACCAGACACCATCCTCCTCTGGTAACTGCACAACAAACCTACCAAATGCATACAACACCTTACTTAAGCCTTCCTGGTGGATACCACCCAGGACTGTTGCACCAACTTCCTGATCACTGCAGCCCAATTCACCACACTTCATCTGACACCACCAATGGGTCCCTCTCTGTCATTGGGGCCAACTGCCAGAACCTGGAAAACTGAAAATGAGACAAACCATCAGCAATTGCACTCCTCAATCCCAGTACATGCACACCTGTGAAGGAAAAATTAATCAACAAACTGCAGAACTAACTTACACATGGCCAACAACAAATGCTCAGACTTAGCTGTTTTAATCTGTAAAACCCATACCACTGCAATATCATCAGAATTAAAAACTACCCTCCTGCCCCTTAACTGTTCCTGCCACACAACTGATGCCAACCAGATTGGCATCAACTCCAAGAAAGCAACATCCCACTTCCATTCCTCCAGCCAGTCGGGTGGCCATGGCAGCGTAAACTACCCACCCCCAAAAACACCCACATACTAATGCCACCTGCTGCAACAGTGGACAGCTGTAAATCCCATTGACCTACCCAATCCAACTGCCAAAAGGTGACGTCATTAAATTGCTCTAAAAACTGCAACCATGAAGTTAAATCCTCACAAGTCAATTTGCCAATTCTGACCCAATGATGCTTACTTTTACCCCCTTCAACCAAAAGGCTATGGACCTACAAAAGGCCTGTCTTGGGTGAGCTGCCTGACAGGCAAAATTCAAGAGTGCTAAGAGTTGCATAGCATCCTTCGCCCACACCTTGTCCCTAGCCTTCATCCAAACTATCTTCTCTTTTAGCCTAGCTACTTTCTCCCCAGGCAAGCAAAACAAACCCCGTTTTGCATCCCCCATTAAGCCCAGAAAATCTAGTACCTTCACTGGACGTTCCAACTTGTCGGTGGCCAAAGGAACTCCCAGTTCCTCGCACATCCTCAGAAACTCATGCATAGATACCGCAACTCCCTCATTCCCTTCACCTACCAACAAAAAGTCATCCAGGTAATGCACTGCCCTCTGAGTATCCACTGCTGCTGCCAAACCCAATGTAAAGCCATGCTAAACTTTTTAAAAGTGGAGCAGGCTACTGAACATCCCATTGGCATGGCTTTGTCAAAATAAAACTTGTCACCCACCACCATGCTCGACAATGGCCAATCCTCCTCTCAAACTGGCAGAAGGTGGAAAGTAGACTCAATGTCCACCTTAACCAACCATGGATCTTTAAACCCTCTAATGACTCAGACTGCATCATCCAGTGACACATAACTGACCTTAGCCTCTTCACTGAGATAAAGTCACTGAAAGACTTTCCTTCAGGGTAAGACAAATGGTGAATCAAACAAAATTCCCTTGGCTTCTTTTTAGGTACCAGTTCCAATGGTGAGACCTTAAAACTGGCAAATGGAGGGCTATCAAAAAGGCCCAATAAATGGCCCACCTGTCACTCCTTCTCCATCAAAGCCTCCAAAATATCCTCCTTCCCTAGCACTGATCTCAAATTTTTCCCAACTACTCCATCACCTAACAGTTTAGACTTAATAGAAAACCCCTTCAAAAAACCCTCAATCAATTCCCAAGCCACCATGGGTTGAGGGTACTGCAGAAGCATGTCCCGCAAGACATGCACCTTAATAGGAGAGTTTGTCCCCGAGTCACCCTCTTGACCCTTGAACAAGACCCCCCTCTCTGGCCATGAAAAGTACCCCTACCACATACCCCTTGTAACCCTGCAGATGGCCCCACTTACCCACTCTGGCAAAGGATGATGTTTACTCCACCAATTGACCCTCTTGCCTACCACACTGCACTGCTGGGTGAACACCTGCAGACTTTGAGCAAGCATGCAAGAATCTGCATACCACCCAAGCACATCTTACAGCATTGAAAGCCCAACATATTCCAACACCTCCTTCCTCTATCTTATTTCCTCTGCTGCCCACACTGAAGCTGTCCATCATAGTGGACAGCCATATATCAGGGTGTCTCACCTCCCAACACATGGACCTATCAACTGCCTTCCTCTTGTGAAATTTCTCATCATACTACAACCAAGCGTTCCCAGCCTGTATCCTTTGCACCTCCCATATTGTCAAAACGTAAGCCAAGAACTGAAGGGTCAAAGCATTACCCTTCCCCAACCATATTGCCATATAGTAAACAAATCCCAAAACCCAATTCTGCCACGTTCTCGGCCACATTTTCCCCACTCACCTTCGACTAAGGGCCACTGAGGCTGCTAACAGGTCTTTCCCATTCACTGTTTCAGCTTCCAACAAATGCTGAATACCATCTGTGTCAATTAAGTCAAAAATGTCAACATACTCCCCTTTTCAAATGTTTTCCTTTACTGAAGCAGGTATGTGAGGAGTTAGGAAGACTGCCACACTTTCATGCCCCAGTGCCTGAGTAGCCAACCAATCACCCAACCGCATCACAAAATCTGATCCCACCTCGTCCAAGCAAGGATTGGCATCTTCCCCCCAGTGACAACAAACTACCACCCATGGCTGGACTGTCCAAACCAACAATTTGCTCCCCAAAACCATACCCTTCTCCCACTAAACTTTGCAGACCCCCAATGCTGCCCACAGGACCCTCCAATGATGTACGTGAGCTGCTAACCCTGTCACCCCATCTATGGCTCTCTTGCCCCTTGCCCCCCACAACTACTGACACATCCACCCCCCAGAACTGTACAATCATTACCTGCAGGAGCAGCAAGTGCTGAGTCCACTGTCATGACCTCTGCGACTGGTGCATTCCTTTGCCTCTGGCTGCCTGCTTGCCTCTCATCATTTGCCATCTCTTATGATTGGTTTAGCCCTGTGCCACTGCCATCATAGTCTCAGTGCTTGGCATCTCTCGGAAAATAGGGAAGTAAATATTGTGGGAAGAAATATCCAGGGAATTGTTATGGCTAGGCTTGTATAGGCCCTAGGGCCGATAGCCTAGTACCAACCTATGAACATCCTCCATCTGAGCCACAATATTCCCCCACCGATGTTGCAAAGCCTGGACATCCACCATATTGACCACAAAAACCTGGAATGGGATAGGAACACTGTAAGTGACCATAACATACACAGGAAAAAAAACACACACACCTAGAGCAGATATCTGATATTTGTCATAGTATTTAGCATATATTCTTACAGAGAAGGGCAGCGGTACCAGGAACTACAAGAAAGAGAAAGTACAAGCAACTGTTTAAAACTTTAAGGGCATTCTGCCTCATAGGACCATGCCTCCCCAATGTCACTGGATGTTCAAGCAGCAGAGCTGGCTTGCGACCACCACAGTCTACACTGCCTTGCCAAAAATGTATAACTATCTTCCTCACGTTTTAGGTCCGTTCCTGTTAACATTGTGATGTTTCTCTTTATAGTGCAGAACACTTGCCCTACAGCTAGGAATGCAGCTCTCTGTTCTATGCAGTTGTGTTCTAATTTTAAACATGAGTAGAAGTTTAGTCTGCTCTACAGGAACAATGTACATGCACAGCTGCATTTAGAATGTGGAACCACTCCTTCCCATTTGAGGCAGGCATGTCATAAAATTGATACAGACCACATGGAGGACTGCCCCTAGCCTTAGCCAGCTCATCTGGTAACTCTCCGAACAGGGAGTCAGTCACTGCACTTCTGGGGGCATTGGGGCTATGTTCTCAACCACCCACAGAGGAGAGTAACACCACACTACTTTAAGAACCTAGAATAACCTCCTCTGTTTCCTGTCAAATCATGGGCACATTATCGAGTTTAGCAGACAGAAAAACACGCCAGCCATTTAAGTTGCAGATTTCATACCCTTCTGAAAATTCATCCCGATGTAACATAAATCCTTCCCATTGTACTAGCTACGTTTTAAGTTTCTAGTGCCAGTCAAAAACACCTCTCCTAAGTCTTCCTCCAGTGATGCCTCCTTCCCTGATTTCATACCCGTCAGAAATGTTATACCAGCATGAACTGTCAATTGTAAGAGCAATCCTTAAAAAGAGTATCTACTTTGTGCCATTGTCCCCCCAGCATTTATCACTCTGTCCAGACTTCTAGCTATAACAGGTTGCGATGTAAACACGGATCCCTTTTTTTTATTTTTATTTTTAAACAGCCACCGCGCATGCATGGAAGCAATCATTGCACCCGGGTGCCTCACTGCCCATGAAATCATCACCACTAAGCTGGTAACCACCACCGCAGGGTACAGGCTACCACACCGCCACTGTCAGCCCCACTTAAACCACCAATGAAGCAAACAGAACTCAAATGGGATGACAGTGAAGGTGTAATCCACTGGTCCTCTGACAAGTTTCCCCAAATGAAGGCTCCAAGGATGTTGGACTGGGGACTCCAGGTAGGAAACTCAAAGTAAAAGCCTCTGCTTGCCAGCCAACCAGTGCCACCTAACACACATGAAACCCCAAGAAACTCACCCTTCTCTGGCTGGCTGAATACATCGTCCTCCCTCCCAAGAATAAAGGGCAATTAGGGATACACCAAGCTCCCTACCAATGACATAATTCAGGTCCCAAGCCCTATGCCTACCCTCCAGACCTCCAGCAACGCAAAAAAAAAAATATATATATATATATATATATAAAATGTAGGAAATCACTACTCACTTCTCCTTTCTTTTTAATCACCCAAGGCCTAGGTTAACACCAGCCATCTCGGACGTGATCCTGTACTCAACAAAATCTCACTAAAATGTGCACCCCAAAGTAGTTCCCAGTACTCAAAAAATACCCTTAAACCCTCCCCATCCTTCCCTCACTTCCTGCCTTCATCCTTCTGGAAATTAACCCTTCCTTATCCTATCTATATTTATACAACTTACCTTCTCTACCTATCCTTTCCAACCCCTGCCTTCCTTTACTTACTCATCGACCCCCCCCCCCAAAGATGTCCCATGAGAATTTTGTCTGTTCCAAACATCGTTTGGACTTAAAAGCAAGAAAAAGTAAGATTGTAATGTACCTTTAGCTAGAAGCAGATATGTTCTAGTTTAGATGCAAGGAAGTCTTTTTCTAACCATTATATGTATTTTTGAAGGTTTTCTTTTAAATTTTCTGTTCAACTCTTTTTATATTTACTTGGAAAATTAATGCTTTAACTTTTTTACACAAGTAAAGAATGTTATTATTCAAATTTGAATGTTTTTATCAGAATATTTACTGGTTAGAGGGTTTAGGCATTTTAAATGTACCTACACTTGTGTAGCATCTTCCCATTGAAAAGGGGGACTGCACAGACACTTCCTAACATTTGAATATTTAAAGGCTGGCTTAATTTAAGGCAATCAGTAAGGTGCATACCTCTCAAACTCCAT